>NC_079202.1:32526768-32824268 GCF_026745355.1 Beta vulgaris subsp. vulgaris | reverse complement strand
TTCATAAACTCTAATCATGTAATGAAGTTCTTTATTGACATGAGGTACTTGTTGCTTGATTTTAATTAGAGGTCTGATTGAAATGAATTGTGCATGGATGTATGGTAGTCGTGACATGTGTGAATTCGTGGATGGGGTCTTTGAATTTTGTGATGCTGCATTAAGTCATGTTTTATTGTCCTTATGTTGATTGTGGTATTGTGAGCATGGTTATTAAGCTTGGGTCGCTGAGGGATCATATCTTTCGTCGTGGGTTTAGGCAAGACTACCATGTATGGGTTTGACACAGTGAGGATGGTATATATTATGGTTAGAATGTCGTTGTTAACGATGTGCATGAAAGAGCTTAGTTTGATGTCATTGAGAATGACAAGAACATCGAGGACGAATATGAGAATATTGAAGTAGAGGATGATGATGATGATGAAGGGGACCATATCGAGGAGATGATGGAGGGGTGGATGATCATGTTAGGAACGGGCTCGTATTTTTTAGTGCATGGCCGAGTGTCCTCGATGTGGGAAGTCGCGTTATAGGCGTGCAGGGGATAATGATAAGAAAGGGCCTCTAGCAAAGGTGATGTGGTATCTTCCGATTATACCACGATTCAAGCACATGTTTTCAATCAAAAAAGATGCTATGAACTTGAGGTGGCATACAGAACAAAGGAAGAAGGACGATTTTATCAAACATCCGATTGATGCTCCTTAGTGGAAAGGTATCAATCGTCTGCATAAGACCTTTGGTGCCTAGAATAGAAATCTCAGGCTTGTCTTATGTACAGATGGGGTGAACCCATTTGGCACTCTTAGTTATTAACATAGTACATGGCCGATTCTTCTAGTTATATACAACTTTCCTCCTAGTTTGTGCATGAAACGTAAGTACATCATGTTATCGATTCTTATTTCAGGGTCGAAACAACCTGGAAAGGACATAAATGTCTACCTCCAACCACTTGTTGATGATTTGAGAAAAATGTGGGAGGAAGGAGTTTCTGTATGATGCACATGCTCATGAGGTATTCACATTGCGTGTCATGCTTTTATACACTCTTAATGACTTTCCTGTTTATGGCAACTTATCTGGATACATGAACAAAGGGACGAAAGCATGCCTGACTTGCATCGACGACACAGAACCTAAATACATTTCTACTTGCCACAAAGAAGTTTATATGCGGACCTGAAGGTTCCTTCAACGCGACCATCCTTATCGTAATAAGAAGAAGGCATTCGATGAACAATCGAGGAAAGGGTTGCTCGTTGGGCATTGACTGATATTGAGGTTTTTGATCAGGTCAAGGGTATTGAAATGATATTCGACAAAGGAACGGGTGATGGTGCTAAGGGACTTTGGAAAAACGAGCCTACTATGTGGAAACTTCCATATTTGAGGGATCTAGAGGTTAGACATTATTATGATCTCGACGTCATGCACATAGAGATAAATGTATGTGGCGCCATTCTAAGAACACTTATGAATACTCCACATATGACAAAGGATAGCAAAGGAGTGCGACTGTATCTGGAAAGTGAGGGGCATCGACCAGAACTATGGGCTTAAAAGAGGGACACCAAGAAAAGAAAGAAAAAAGAGAAAGTGTCTAGCAAAGGAAAAGGAAAGGGAAAAAAAAGGAAATTGAAGAAGGGTTGGCTCAGGAATTGAAGGAAAAGGAAAGAAAAAGGTGATTGATGATTGTATGAACTATTTGCCTTCGGCTTACTACACTCTATTTAAAGCTGAGAAACAACTTTATACAGCATTAAGGCTCCATCAGGGTACTCATCGAGCATGAAAAGATTTGTTACCTTATATGGTGAGTTGAAGCTATCGAGTATGAAGTCTCATGATTGTCATGTAATGATGCAAGTATTCTTATCGATTGCAATTCGAGGGATATTGTTGAAACACGTGAGACATACCATAACAGAGTTGTGTTCTTTTTTCAATACTATATGTAGCAAAACGTCACAACCGTCGAAGCTTGATGCTCTATAGGCTAGCATGATATAGACTTGTGCAAGTTTGATATGTATTTCCCACCTGGTTTCTTTGACATTATGGTCCATTTGGTTGTACATCTAGTTCGAGAGATTAAGCTATGTTGTCCGGTATTTTTAAGGTGGTGCTATCCCTTTGAGAGAAATATGGGCTCATTAAAAGATGAAATAAGGAATCCAGCGCAACAAAAGGAAGTATAATTCAGGGGACTGTGAGTGAAGAGGTCGATAGTTTGGTGGCTGAGTTCTTAAATAATATTAATCCTATTGGACTTCCTACATATGGACACGATGATCCTTTTAATTCTTTTGCCTTTCCTATCTCACAATTGTCTTTACTTTTGGAATCATACATGCACACTAACTCACTTTCAACCAAGACTTAGTATCAGAACAACTTAACTCAACACAAACTAGACATGCACTCCACTTTGGGGAAAGTTTCGCCAGACATGAGGGTTAGGCAAAAATAGGATAGAAAAGCTCATATGGTTTAAGAAGCGGATAATTATGCTGGTATTAAAGTTTTTTGGCTTTGGAGCTCCTATTTTTAGCAAAAGAAACGCCCTAAATCTTCTTCTATAGGCTCGGTCTTATGCAATCTTGGGGAGATAAAATGCAAGTCACAAGTTAGGCGATCAATGGTGAAGGTTGTAAATGAGTCTTACGAGGTTCTTGGCCCTCCTTAAGGATTCATCACACAAAGGCAAGGAAATCCAATCAACCAACTCGCCTAATTTCAAAAAGATTCTACCAAAAGTTATCGTTCTCAAGAATCACTTAAAGTCACAACAAGGCTTCCAAAATCATCAAGTCTAATGTAGGGAAGGTCTTCCAATCAAGTTATGAACACTTTTGGCCACAAATCATGCATGCAACCAAGCAATCTTAAATGCAGAAAAAAAAATAAAAAGAAAATGTGTTTTTTTTATATATGAAATTTTTTTATGCAAAGCAAGGCTACCAAACAAACTACCAAAAACAAGTTGTACAAATGTGAAATATAAGAAATAGGGGTGGGGCATAAGACCAAGAAGATTGATCAATCACCACCTATACCTAAAACCGATAGAACCCAACATCACTAACTACCTATGACCCCAAACTCCCAAAAATATAGGCATACATGCAAGGCCCCCAAGCTTAAGCAAAACTCCGCATTTGGAGTTGCAAAAGGAGGGGAGGGATGGGGTGCATGAATATCACCTAGTAGTTCCAACCATCACCCATCGGGAGGGGATTAGGAGGGAAATACACACCTGAGTACCCGTCGGGGAAGTAAGACGGGTAGTGGGGGTAGGGCCAGAAAGAAGGCTCCTCAAATGGCCCTTCACGAAGGTCGAAGGTAGGAGGGTAGTAGCGATGGTTAGGGCAAGGTGGCTGGTGTCCGGAGTGGACATTGGCGAGATGAGTTCGCCAACCCAAACTAAACACATGGTCAAGGTCGGTTTGGATGACGGCAAGGGTAGCAGTGAGCACACGGTGATTGGCCTCCTGAGAGGCCTGCATCTGGGCGATGGCCGTCATAACGGAGGCCATATCAAAGGACTGAGAGGAGGAAGGTTCGGCCACCTCACTCACAGGAATGTGGTGGTCGGACCTCGAAACCCTCAGAACTCTCGAAGCCCGTGGTACCCGTTTATGCTAAAAATTATTACTTACGACGAAATTAAAGTTTGGGACGATTTAACCAGATTATGTTTAAGACAATGCGACAAACGAATGCAATGGGGATCAAAGGGGATGAACACACAAAAATTGGTGACGCGGAAAACCCCAATGAAGATGGGTAAAAATCGCGGATGGATGGAGATCCACCAATCTACTATGGTTCATTGTCTTTCTTAGTGAGTGACTGACGTTACAAAAGTACTTTTTTTCTTAAGTGTTCTTCCGATAATATTTCGTAAAAAATGACTAATGATCATCTGCCCTCTTTTGTATGCCTTTCTCCCCCCCTCGGCTTTTTCTCAACGAATACATAATAAACTCACTAATTATTACATTAATTTCGGTCCTTCAATCATGGAGATCTTCCTCATTTACGCTCCAACGTCATGATCCCTGCTCCTCAACGGCTGAATTTACGCCTCATTACACTCCTTCCTTATTTAGCTAAACCGTTACCACTTAATGCTCTGCTCCAATCTCGCGTCCTACGCTGCGTCTTTAAGTCATAGTTACTTCGTCATCATGTCAGATGGCATCACGTCATTGCGTCAATGTCATCCTGTCAAAAAATTCAGCCATAACAGTACCCTCTCCACAGTGGTTGATGGAATGTAGGTCATATCAGAGCAATCCTGAGGGTCGATAGGGGTAGGGGGAACCCATCAACGATTTTCAAAGTCAGAGGGTGGCTCCAGATGAATTCATTGTCCATGTAACAATAGGGTCCCCCACTACACACAGACACAAAACTAATAAACGGGGTACCCTTAAAAGCCCTTAATGACTAACGATGTTAACCGCCGTTAGTCATTAATCCTAATTTTCTGTTTTCAACACTAATTAACCTCTAAACCTAACCCTAACCCTAACCCTAACCCGAACCCTAACCCTAATCCTAACTCTAACCCTAAACCCTAAACTTAAACCTAACCACCCTTCCCCCACCCTCCCCCCCCCTCCCCCTGTCCCACCCCCACCCCACCGCCCCAGCCCCCCTCCCTCACCCCAGCAGCCCCCCCCTCCCCCACCCTCACAACCCCCCCCCCACCCAGCCCCCCACCCCTCCGTCCCCCACTCCACGCAATTTTCGCAGCCATTGAAATCTCACCCCTCCCCGACACCGCCCGCCCCCGCGCCACCACAACACCACCTCGCTTCCATGTTCGCACCCCTCCCCCACCCTCGTTACACCAACCTCCTCCAATTTCCGTGAAAAAAAAAGTCCCCCCACAACGAAAAAAAACAGAGGGAAGAAGAAGGGTTGCGGGTGGCGTGGGGGGCGCAGGCGGTGGAGTGCGGAAATGGAAGGGGGTGGTGGTGTGGTTGGCGGGGGGTGGGGGAAGGTCGGGGGCACGCGATGGGGAGGGAGGGGTGGGGGACTGCTGAAATGAACTGAGAGGGGGAGGAGGGCGGCGCGAGGGTGTGGGAGGAGGGTGGCGCGAGGGTGGGGGAGGGGGCAGAGGTGGTGGGAGGGTGGGGGTGGGTGGTGGTGGTGGGTTAGGGTTAGTGTTAATGTTAGGGTTTAGTGTTAGGGTTAGGGTAGGGTTATGATTAGGGTTAAGATTAGGGGTTGATTAGGGTTAAAGCAGAAAATTAGGATTAATGACTAACGGCGGTTAACACCGTTAGTCATTAAGGGCATTTAAGGTACCCCGTATATTAGTTTGAAACTTAGGGGTACCCTGTGAATTTTGAAAACTTGGAGGGTACCAGGTGATTTTTTGAAAACTCGTGGGGTACTTGGTGAAAAAACCGTTTATTAAATGTATATTTTTCATAAATTAATCTGTAATGAAGTTCTTTATTGACATGAGGTACTTGTTGCTTGATTTTAATTAGAGGTCTGATTGAAATGAATTGTGCATGGATGTATGGTAGTCGTGACATGTGTGAATTCGTGGATGGGGTCTTTGAATTTTGTGATGCTGCATTAAGTCATGTTTTATTGTCCTTATGTTGATTGTGGTATTGTGAGCATGGTTATTAAGCTTGGGTCGCTGAGGGATCATATCTTTCGTCGTGGGTTTAGGCAAGACTACCATGTATGGGTTTGACACAGTGAGGAGGGTATATATTATGGTTAGAATGTCGTTGTTTAATGAGTGCATGAAAGAGCTTAGTTTGATGTCTTGAGAATGACAAGAACATCGAGGACGAATATGAGAATATTGAAGTAGAGGATGATGATGATGATGAAGGGGACCATATCGAGGAGATGATGGAGGGGTGGATGATCATGTTAGGAACGGGCTCGTATTTTTTAGTGCATGGCCGAGTGTCCTCGATGTGGGAAGTCGTATAGGCGTGCAGGGGATAATGATAAGAAAGGGCCTCTAGCAAAGGTGATGTGGTATCTTCCGATTATACCACGATTCAAGCACATGTTTTCAATCAAAAAAGATGCTATGAACTTGAGGTGGCATACAGAACAAAGGAAGAAGGACGATTTTATCAAACATCCGATTGATGCTCCTTAGTGGAAAGGTATCAATCGTCTGCATAAGACCTTTGGTGCCTAGAATAGAAATCTCAGGCTTGTCTTATGTACAGATGGGGTGAACCCATTTGGCACTCTTAGTTATTAACATAGTACATGGCCGATTCTTCTAGTTATATACAACTTTCCTCCTAGTTTGTGCATGAAACGTAAGTACATCATGTTATCGATTCTTATTTCAGGTCGAAACAACCTGGAAAGGACATAAATGTCTACCTCCAACCACTTATTGATGATTTGAGAAAAATGTGGGAGGAAGGAGTTTCTGTATGATGCACATGCTCATGAGGTATTCACATTGCGTGTCATGCTTTTATACACTCTTAATGACTTTCCTGTTTATGGCAACTTATCTGGATACATGAACAAAGGGACGAAAGCAGCATGCCTGACTTGCATCGACGACACAGAACCTAAATACATTTCTACTTGCCACAAAGAAGTTTATATGCGGACCTGAAGGTTCCTTCAACGCGACCATCCTTATCGTAATAAGAAGAAGGCATTCGATGAACAATCGAGGAAAGGGTTGCTCGTTGGGCATTGACTGATATTGAGGTTTTTGATCAGGTCAAGGGTATTGAAATGATATTCGACAAAGGAACGGGTGATGGTGCTAAGGGACTTTGGAAAAACGAGCCTACTATGTGGAAACTTCCATATTTGAGGGATCTAGAGGTTAGACATTATTCTGATCTCGACGTCATGCACATAGAGATAAATGTATGTGGCGCCATTCTAAGAACACTTATGAATACTCCACATATGACAAAGGATAGCAAAGGAGTGCGACTGTATCTGGAAAGTGAGGGGCATCGACCAGAACTATGGGCTTAAAAGAGGGACACCAAGAAAAGAAAGAAAAAAGAGAAAGTGTCTAGCAAAGGAAAAGGAAAGGGAAAAAAAAGGAAATTGAAGAAGGGTTGGCTGCAGGAATTGAAGGAAAAGGAAAGAAAAAGGTGATTGATGATTGTATGAACTATTTGCCTTCGGCTTACTACACTCTATTTAAAGCTGAGAAACAACTTTATACAGCATTAAGGCTCCATCAGGGTACTCATCGAACATGAAAAGATTTGTTACCTTATATGGTGAGTTGAAGCTATCGAGTATGAAGTCTCATGATTGTCATGTAATGATGCCAGTATTCTTATCGATTGCAATTCGAGGGATATTGTTGAAACACGTGAGACATACCATAACAGAGTTGTGTTCTTTTTTCAATACTATATGTAGCAAAACGTCACAACCGTCGAAGCTTGATGCTCTATAGGCTAGCATGATATAGACTTGTGCAAGTTTGATATGTATTTCCCACCTGGTTTCTTTGACATTATGGTCCATTTGGTTGTACATCTAGTTCGAGAGATTAAGCTATGTTGTCCGG
Source organism: Beta vulgaris subsp. vulgaris (assembly GCF_026745355.1). NCBI lineage: Eukaryota > Viridiplantae > Streptophyta > Magnoliopsida > Caryophyllales > Amaranthaceae > Beta > Beta vulgaris. The sequence goes on along the minus strand of NC_079202.1, from coordinate 32,816,710 downwards.
TATTTTTAAGGTGGTGCTATCCCTTTGAGAGAAATATGGGCTCATTAAAAGATGAAATAAGGAATCCAGCGCAACGAAAAGGAAGTATAATTCAGGGGACTGTGAGTGAAGAGGTCGATAGTTTGGTGGCTGAGTTCTTAAATAATATTAATCCTATTGGACTTCCTACATATGGACACGATGATCCTTTTAATTCTTTTGCCTTTCCTTTCTCACAATTGTCTTTACTTTTGCAATCATACATGCACACTAACTCACTTTCAACCAAGACTTAGTATCAGAACAACTCAACTCAACACAAACTAGACATGCACTCCACTTTGGGGAAAGTTTCGCCAGACATGAGGGTTAGGCAAAAATAGGATAGAAAAGCTCATATGGTTTAAGAAGCGGATAATTATGCTGGTATTAAAGTTTTTTGGCTTTGGAGCTCCTATTTTTAGCAAAAAGAAACGCCCTAAATCATTCTTCTATAGGCTCGGTCTTATGCAATCTTGGGGAGATAAAATGCAAGTCACAAGTTAGGCGATCAATGGTGAAGGTTGTAAATGAGTCTTACGAGGTTCTTGGCCCTCCTTAAGGATTCATCACACAAGAGGCAAGGAAATCCAATCAACCAACTCGCCTAATTTCAAAAAGATTCTACCAAAAGTTATCGTTCTCAAGAATCACTTAAAGTCACAACAAGGCTTCCAAAATCATCAAGTCTAATGTAGGGAAGGTCTTCCAATCAAGTTATGAACACTTTTGGCCACAAATCATGCATGCAACCAAGCAATCTTAAATGCAGAAAAAAAATAAAAGAAAAATGTGTTTTTTTTATATATGAAATTTTTTTATGCAAAGCAAGGCTACCTAAACAAACTACCAAAAACAAGTTGTACAAATGTGAAATATAAGAAATAGGGGTGGGGGCATAAGACCAAGAAGATTGATCAATCACCGACCTATACCTAAAACCGATAGAACCCAACATCACTAACTACCTATGACCCCAAACTCCCAAAAATATAGGCATACATGCAAGGCCCCCAAGCTTAAGCAAAACTCCGCATTTGGAGTTGCAAAAGGAGGGGGAGGGATGGGGTGCATGAATATCACCTAGTAGTTCCAACCATCACCCCATCGGGAGGGGGATTAGGAGGGAAATACACACCTGAGTACCCGTCGGGGAAGTAAGACGGGTAGTGGGGGTAGGGCCAGAAAGAAGGCTCCTCAAATGGCCCTTCACGAAGGTCGAAGGTAGGAGGGTAGTAGCGATGGTTAGGGCAAGGTGGCTGGTGTCCGGAGTGGACATTGGCGAGATGAGTTCGCCAACCCAAACTAAACACATGGTCAAGGTCGGCTTGGATGACGGCAAGGGTAGCAGTGAGCACACGGTGATTGGCCTCGTGAGAGGCCTGCATCTGGGCGATGGCCGTCATAACGGAGGCCATATCAAAGGACTGAGAGGAGGAAGGTTCGGCCACCTCACTCACAGGAATGTGGTATTCGGACCTCGAAACCCTCAGAACTCTCGAAGCCCGTGGTACCTGTTTATGCTAAAATTTATTACTTACGACGAAATTAAAGTTTGGGACGATTTAACCAGATTATGTTTAAGACAATGCGACAAACGAATGCAATGGGGATCAAAGGGGATGAACACACAAAATTGGTGACGCGGAAAACCCCAATGAAGATGGGTAAAAATCGCGGATGGATGGAGATCCACCAATCTACTATGGTTCATTGTCTTTCTTAGTGAGTGACTGACGTTACAAAAGTACTTTTTTTCTTAAGTGTTCTTCCGATAATATTTCGTAAAAAATGACTAATGATCATCTGCCCTCTTTTGTATGCCTTTCTCCCCCCCCCTCGGCTTTTTCTCAACGAATACATAATAAACTCACTAATTATTACATTAATTTCGGTCCTTCAATCATGGGAGATCTTCCTCATTTACGCTCCAACGTCATGATCCCTGCTCCTCAACGGCTGAATTTACGCCTCATTACACTCCTTCCTTATTTAGCTAAACCGTTACCACTTAATGCTCTGCTCCAATCTCGCGTCCTACGCTGCGTCTTTAAGTCATAGTTACTTCGTCATCATGTCAGATGGCATCATGTCATCGGGTCATCACATTATTGCGTCAATGTCATCCTGTCAAAAAATTCAGCCATAACAGTACCCTCTCCACAGTGGTTGATGGAATGTAGGTCATATCAGAGCAATCCTGAGGGTCGATAGGGGTAGGGGGAACCCATCAACGATTTTCAAAGTCAGAGGGTGGCTCCAGATGAATTCATTGTCCATGTAACAATAGGGTCCCCCACCACACACAGACACAAAAGTCAAATGCAGCGAGTCACCATACAATGACGCAGAAATTTCATCCGCTGCAGGGTTGCACCATCCAATAAGTTGGACTGACCAACAAAGGCACGCTTTCTTCCAAGCGATCCTGGTTCTTGTCCAACTCGAGGTAAGACGCTATCTGGTTGATCATTCCCCCACAAATGATCTCCCCAAATACCGTTACCCCCTGGATCTCTTGCAATCGGTTAAGGAAGAGAGCGACAAAGTTAATTCGGGCTCCAAGGTGGGCACCATCAGTGGCCAACCAAAGAACCAATAGCTCTTCCTTCCTCCATTGCTCGACTTCCTGCTTAGGAAAGATGGTGTAAACCAACATCCTATGGAAGTAATGGAGAGTGGGATGGATTATCTCTGAAGCTTTGGACGAGTTCGTCTGAAACAAAGTGGTGGCATCGATAATCTTGGCCCACCACCCCTGTTCATTGTAGTCCATTCCAAAAGCGTCAAAAAATTCATCAGCGGAGAGTGTTCTGACTTGATTGAAAAGACGACCTTGGATAGTCAAAACACCTATGTCCGACTCCCAACTTATGTTCAACATACTCAAGAACTCAAGAGTAAGCTGATCATAAGTGGGCTCACGGATGTTGAAAAAGTCGGACAACCCTAGATTAGCTTCTATCTGCCTTATCATCGAATCAATGTTAAGGTGAATGCAGGTAATATAGTTGCATAACTTCGTGGGACGAAGGGTACGGTTGGTAAGCCTTGTAAATATTTGACGGTGAGTCACATTGGGAAATTTTACAGGATAGATGGGTGGGGGTTTAGAACTAGAAGAGGGTCCTTGTGAGGAGGGCCCTATCTTAGCTCTCTTGGACTGGGATAACGATCCCTCGCCACTGTTCCTTCCCATGGTGGTGTTTTGTAAAAAAAAATTGATTTGTCTTCAAACGGAGAAGAATAAGTGGCGGTCTTGTTGAATAGCACAAAACATGATGGTTGGCAAATAACTCCACACACAAAGGAACACACACAAATGAAAAAATAAAAAACTAAACCTAAAAACTACCATACCACAATCAATAGCAACAAAGTTGCTAACAGTCAAGAACTAGAATTACTCTGTCTTAAAACACAAATTCAACAATCCAACCACAAATTGTGCAATGTTTTCTCAACAACACTTATTGAATAATTTGATGTACTTCACAAAAATCTCAACGAATATGAAATTTCCACAAAGAACATATAATTTCACTTGTTCATCACATTGTCAAGCACAAATTTAGTCAACTTTCATGAATAATCCAAAGTTATAGGAAAAAACAAGCATGGAATCAAAAAGAAAACATACTAGAATTCCAAAGAACAAGATTATAGATGAAAAACAAGGATTGAAAGAGATCACCAACATACAGATGAAAATCCCCAAATTTCAAACCCTATAAATCCAATGCTTTCTAAATTCCCAAATTTTATGCACTAGAGTGTTGTATAGATGAAGGAGATGAAGGAGATGAAGTTTCCGGTGAGAGGGTAGTCAGAAATCACCGGAAAGCTCGTGACGTGGCCAGATCTAGAAAGGTTGAAGAGAGAGAAAGTGAGTGAGGGTCAGGGTTTGTTCGAAAATATGAGGTGAGAAAGTGACCGAAAAAAATGAAGTCAAATCTCGTGTTTTTGCCCAGTGAGTTCGATGTGAGCGTACCTCGCAAGTGGTACGGGCGCACCAAACTTTCTGCCAGACTTAAAATTATACGGGCGCACCAAAGGCTTATGTTATTTGTCCATTCTTTTTTCAACTTGGTGCGGGCGCAACTCTGAGTGGTGCAGGCGCTCCGTTCTAATTTTCGAAAAAAATTTAGAATGATGCGGGCCCACCAAGGTTTCTGCCAAAATTGCATAAGTTGGGTTTGGTTGGTGCGGCTGGACCACTTTAGGGTGCGGGTGCACCAATCAGAGTGTCCAGCACATTCGTTTGTTTTTCCAACCCTTTTAAACTCAACTTTTCATAAGAATCAAGTTTCCCTTAAGCTCACTTTAGCTCTGTTGGCTAGCTGGTAAAGAAAAAATCAAACTAAAAACTACAAATAATATAAAAGAAAGGGAAAAGAGAAACGAGTTGCCTCCTAGGTAGCTCTTGTTTTATGTCATTAGCTGGACTAAGAGGATACATTCTTCAAGAGATGCGCTCGGGTGAGCAAAGGATCAAACAACAAACGGAACCAATGGAGTGATTATCTTGATAAAGCTTCAATCTTTGACCATTAACCGAAAACAAACTGTTCTCCCCCAAAATCTCATAGGCTCCATAGGGTGGAGTCTTCGACACTTGGAAAGGCCACCACCACTTGGATTTTTATTTTCCGGGGAAGAGTTTTAGCCTTGAGTTAAACAACAAGACCTTGTCTCCAACCCAGAATTCTCTTTGTTGAATTCGGGGATCATGCCATTTCTTTGTTTGCTCCTTGCATAGTCTCGAGCTTTCATATGCGTCAAATCGGAGTTCGTCAAGCTCAACTAACCTTTCTTTTCGAGCATCTCCCGCCACGTGAAGATCCATGTTGAGCTCTTTGATTACCCACCAAGCTTTGTGCTCGAGTTTAACCGGCAAATGGCGTGCTTTGCCATACACAAGGCGATAGGGAGTGGTTCCTATAGGTGTCTTGAAAGTCGTGCGAAGATCCGAAAGAGCATCATCAACGACCAATCTTTTCTTTTCTTATTGACCACTCTCTCAAGAAAGTTCTTTACTTCGAGATTGGAGACTTCAACTTGGCCTTGCGTTTGGGGGTTATAAGGGAGACCAACTTTGTGATTTACCCCGTACTTATTCAAAAGTACTTCTAGTTGCTTTTTGGTGAAGTGTCAACCGCCATCACTTATCAAGACTCGGGGCACTCCGAACCGTGGGAAGATGATCTTCCTAAGGAGCTTGTTCACAACCTTATGTTCATTGGTGCGGGAGGCAATGGCTTTAATCTATTTAGCTACCTAGTTAACCGCAACAAGAATGTACATATGGCCCAAAGAAGGAACAAATGGACCCATGAAGTCGACTCCCCAAACATCAAATGGCTCAACCTCGATAATGTTTTGTTGAGGTATCTCAAGTCATTTTGTGATACCACCACTAACATTCATCGCAAATAGGTTTAATTCTAAAAACGAAAGAAAAGAGTCGTTAGGTCTTAGGGTTTTCTCTCTTCTTCCATTGGTAAGCTTGAGGTTACGTATGGTGTAAGCTACAAATTTATTGCTTATTATGGGTTGAAAGAAGAAGCAGCAGACTCCTAATCCCCCTATAACTCGTCAAGCACAAATGTTGGCATCAAAGCATGAAACTTTGAAAGGAAGTAATGAGGGTTTCAATGTTGTGGATGTTGTAAGTCCAGTAGTTTCTACTGGAGCTGAATCCTTGGGAGTAAACAGTGTTTTAGCGGTAATGAAATCAACCTTTGAGCTGAATAGAATAGCTCAAAGGCAAGCGTCAATGGTGTAAAGGGTTAATATGGACATTTCACCTGTAAATACGAAAGTTATTGGGGAGACGTTAGAAAACAAGGAACTTACCAGTGAACCTGCTGTAGTGGAGGATGTAGCAACCACTGAAGTTCCTAGTGAACTTGTTGATGATATACAAATAAAGGAGAATCCACCACCAGATGTTCCCACCTCTAAAACCTTGGCTACATTGACGGCGGAAAAACGACTCACTGCTAAAGGTATGTCCCTCAAGTTTGTCTCTCCATCTATCAAGAATGGTAAATCTGTAGCTCAAATATATAAGCTGGAAGTTGCTCATCTCTCTGAAGTCTGGGCGAATGTTGTTGTGCTATATGTTGTGGGTCAAACACCTACTCTTAAGGCCATTATTAGGTTTATTGCACTTGAATGGAATGATATAACCAAGCCTAAGGTGTTTTTACATGAAGATGGTTATTTTCTAGTTAAATATGAGAATCTCGAGGATAGGAATGAAATCCTATATGCAGGGCCTTATACACTGAACAATAGGCCAATGATTGTTAAAGCATGGACTCCTAATTTCAACTTTCATGAAGAAATCATAAGGGTGGTGCCTCTGTGGGTACGCTTTCCTACTCTGCCACTCAATTGTTGGGGCCCTGAAACTCTCAGTAGGATTAGTAGTATGATAGGAGTACCTCTGTTTGCAGATGAGTGCACTACTAAGCAGATGAGGGTATCTTTTGCTAGGGTACTTATTGAAGTAGGTGTGACTAAGGAAGTGCCTAAAATGGTGTATATCGAGGATGCTAATGGCCACACTATAGAGTAGAAGATTTATTATGACTGGATTCCACCATTTTGTCATAAGTGTCAAACTGCTGGTCATGATTGTCCAAGGAAGACGCATCCACCTGGGGCTAAACTTGAGCCTAAGGTTACCCAAAAGTGGGTTGCTAAGGCCCCAGCTCAGGTTGTTGAGGAAGCTAGCAGGGAAGCAGTGAAGGAGATAGCAGCATGTACACCACTACAGAGGGCACAAGAGAATGTGGAAATACTACTGCAACTATTACTCCTGTCCAAACTCCAATTGCAGCTGAGAAGCATCCAGCTGAAGTTAGAGTAGGAGAGATTGTATGGAATTTAGTACCCTCTAAGGGAAATTAAAATTAGCGGGTTGATTATGGAGGGCCAGGTACAGTAGTACACACAGTAGATAGGGGGGAAGTTCTTTTCACATCCCTCCGACATGATTATTAGTAGTTGGAATGTGAGGGGATTGAATAATCCCTCTTCTGTAGTAGAAGTGATGAAATATTTAGGTAATAATAAGGTTCATATTATTGGCCTTCTAGAAACTAAAGTGAGAAGTAATAATAAAGAAAGAGCCGGGAAGAAGGTGGGAGGGAACTGGAGGTGGGAAGATAATTACACTGACACTCCTAGCGGCAGAATATGGATAGGGTGGAATCCTACTATAGTTACCTTCCAAATTGCTCACACACAAGAGCAATGGATCCATGGAGTGCTTACTGATAAGCAAATAGGGGATAGTATGCAAATTACTATTGTTTATGGGGTACATATTATAGAAACAAGGAAGAGCTTATGGATTGATATCCTTAGAATAGATAGCTCTATGCAGGGGGAATGGTGTGTGCTAGGGGATTTTAATGCCTTGCTTGACTATGTTGATAGATTTCAAGTTAGGCTTGTTACTACTTATGAAATTCAAGATTTTGCATCTTGTATGGAAAATAGTGACTTATCTGAGCTCAGGAGCTGTGGTCATTATTACTCCTGGACTAATAAAAGTCAGGGGGATAGTAGAATCCTTAGCAGAATTGATAGGTGTATTAATCAATTCTCATTGGCTGAGCAAATACACTGATGCTACTGTGGACTATTTGAACTTAGGACTCGTTGGGTGAGCAAATACACCGGTGCTACTGTGGACTATTTGAACTTAGGACTATCTTATCATAATCCTTTGTTGATTAAATGCTCCAATAGTACTCACTCAGGACGTAGACCTTTTAAATTCTTCAACTACATGGCCAATCATGAACATTTTGACCAACTTATTCATGACTGCTGGGGCACTTTTGAGAATAGAAATTGGATGAAGCAAATCTGGCAGAAACTTAAAGCAATGAAGTGCAAATTAAAGCATTTGCACAAGAAGGATTTTGCAAATCTCGATCAAAGAATCACTCAAATCAGAGAGCAATTAGACAGCATTCAAACAGCTATTCGAAACAATGTAGCTGACAGTTCTCTACAAGCACAAGAGCATGAGTGCATTCTGCTGTTAAAAAAGTTCTTGGCAGTTGAAGCAAGTGCTTATCAGCAGAAATCTAGAATTCAGTGGTTGCAGCTAAGTGATGGGAATAATCATTACTTCTTTCAGGCAATGAAAGAAAGATATGCTAGGAATAGCATTGTATCTTCTATGATGCTCAGGGCAACAAACTCACACTGAATACAGCCATTCAAGCAAAAGTGCTCAACTTCTATAAGAGTTTGCTAGGATTAGCAATAAGCACTCTACCTAGAGTTGATCTTACAACAGTTACAGGTGGAATACAGGTCAGTATGGAAGCATATCATGATCTTATTGCACCTGTTACAACTCTAGAAATTAATTATGCTCTAAAATGCATTGATGATGCTGAAGCCCCTAGTATTGATGGTTTTAATATCTTTTTCTTCAAAAAAATATGGCATACTATTAAACCACAAATATACATGGCTATATGGGATTTCTTTGAAAATGGAGTCATGCCTAATAAGATTAATGCTACTGTGGTCACTCTTATCCCTAAAGTTCCCAATCCTACCTATGTTAAAGATCTAAGGCGTATTGCCTGTTGTTCTGTGATCTATAAGATAATTGCTAAAATTATCACACTAAGATTACAGAAGGTTATTGGTGATGTTGTGGATCTTGCTCAAGCTGGATTTATTCCTAATGGACCATCTCTAATAATATTCTCTTGGCAAATGAACTTATCAAAGGGTACACTACTAAGCAAGTCAGCCCTAGGTGTATGGTCAAAATTGACTTGAAGAAGGCCTATGAATCTGTACAATGGTCTTTTCTGCAAATGATGCTCTCAGAAATTGGGTTCCCTCAGCAATTTATTCAATGGATCAGGGTGTGTGTCACATCTGTTAACTACACCATCCTTATAAATGGAACCCCTAGCCCTCCTTTTCTTGCTAAGAAGGGCCTAAGGCAAGGGGACCCTATGTCTCCCTTCTTGTTTGCTATATGTATGGAGTATCTATCAAAGTGCCTAGATCTATTGAAACATAATTCAGATTTCAACTTTCATAGTAGATGTGAAAGACTTGGCATCACCCACTTAATGTTTGCTGATGACTTGCTTCTCTTTGCAAGAGCTGACCAGAGTTCTCTTAATCTACTTATGCAAGCATTACAATAAATTATCTGCTGCCTCAGGGCTTGTTGCTAATCTTGACAAGAACAATGTGTATTTTGCTGGGATTCAGGAAGAAGAAGTTCACAATCTTCAGGAGTTGCTCCAAATGCCAATTGGGAGCTTCCCCTTTTGATACTTAGGGGTGCCTTTGCACTCCGGGAAATTGTTTTATACTAAGTGTAAGCCACTCATTGCAAAAGTTGTTGCTAGGGTCAAAACTTGGACAGCTAGAAAGCTTTCCTATGCTGGTCGAACACAACTGATAAGATATGTTCTTCAGGGCATTTAAGCTTACTTGTGTCAGATTTTCTTATTACCAAAGAAAGTTCTTAAGGAAATCCAGACTACTCTCAGAAGCTTCTTATGGACAGGCTTGGATACCACTTCTAGCAAATCTCCTGTTTCTTAGGATTATATGTGTAACAAGAAGGATTGTGGAGAGTTGAATTTTAATGAAATCCCTACTTGGAATAAAGCTGAAATTGCAAAACATTTTTGGGCTCTTGCTCTAAAGCAAGATAGACTATGAATCAAATGGCGCCATGTCTATTATATCAAGCAGGCGGATATCTGGACAGTTAATATCCCTAATAGACTGTCTTGGGCTATGAAGAAAATCTTTGACACCAGGCATATTCTCATAGCTAAAACTACCTGCAATCGGTTTGTACATCAAAGCAAATTATGTATTAGGAAATGCTATTGGTTTATGAGGGGTGAGAGGCCTAAGGTGGAGTCAAGAAGAATTACTTGCAATAGTAAGGCAGCTCCTAAAGCCATTTTTATAGCATGGTTGTTGCTTCAAGGTAGACTAAACACAAAACATAGGTTGTTTCAATGGGGAGTAGTCAGAGATCAAAAGTGTCCATTATGTAATGCTGCTGAGGAAACATCATATCATTTGTTTTTCACTTGTGCCTACAGCAAGCATATCTAGAGTAGATGCCTGCAACTTATTGATGTCCTGTTGTTACTAATCTTGTTACAATCATCCCTACTGTGGCAAAATACAGTAGGAAAACTTGTAAAAATCATCAACTGCTTAATATGATGTTTGAAGAAAGTGTTTATCATATATGGCTACAGAGAAATAGGAAGGTGTTTGATGATCAAACTCTTAGTCCTCAGCAGGTAGTTAAGCAAATTATTTTTGCTGTTGCTTGTAGACAAGGTCAGGATGTAGCTCAGCTTCTTTTATAGGCTTTTAATGCTCTGTTGTTCCCTAGGTTTGTCCAGGTGAAGCTTGCAGGAGCTTGTTTTAAGGGCCACTTTTCCAAACCTTTTCTAGAAGGTGTGGGAAAGGTAGCTTTTGAAGCCTTCTCCTTTTAGATTGTACCTTTTTTTGGTTGTCAATAAAAACTTTGAATTGCCAAAAAAAAACATCTATCGCAACTCAAAATAAACTCCCGGGCATCTTTTTTGAATGATGGCAAAAACATACCACATTGGAGCACCTTGGCAATAGTTTTGCTTGCTCCGCCATGCCCTCCATATGCCAAGGTTCGACAATGGTTCAACATCGAGGTCATCTCATGATTGGGCACACACCGCCTAAATACCCCATCAGCGCACTTCTTAAACAAGAGTGGGTCATCCTAATAGAACCTTGAAGCTTCTTTTAAAAACTGTTTTCTTATTTGGGAATTAAAACCATGAGGTTCAATCCCACAAGCCAAGTATTTCGCATAATCTCCAAACCATGGAATCTCATTATTTAGAGTGGCGCATAGTGCTTCTTCTCTCAAATATTCTTCAATAGGGATCTCGTCAGGATCCAAGAGCTTCTCATCAAGAGGGAGGCGAGAAAGATGGTCGACTACCACATTTTCCGTGCCCTTTTTCTCCTTCATCTCAAAATCAAACTCTTGAAGAAGTAGCACCCACCTAATGAGTCGAGGCTTTGCATCTTTCTTACTCATCAAATAACGGACCGCATAATGGTTCGTATACACAACAACCTTATTACAAGTCAAGTAAGATCGAAGTTTCTTATATGCAAAGACTACGGCCAACATCTCCTTCTTTGTAGTTGCATAATTCCTTTGAGCATCATCCAAGGTCCTACTTGCATAGGCTATCACATGTAGCCTTCCTTCCTTTCGTTGCCCAAGACTAATGCCCACTACAAAGTCACTACATCGCACAATAGTTGAAAAGGCACGCTCTAATCCGGAGCTTGCACAATCGGGGTAGAAGTGATGGCCTTTTTTAAAGTTTCAAAAGCCTTAATACAAGACTCTTCAAACTCAAAACTACATCTATTTGGAGTAGATTCGTCATTATTTGGCTATTTGATAAAAATCCTTGATGAAACACCGGTAAAAACCCGCATGTCCAACGAAAGCACGAACTCCCGTCATCGATTGGTGGCGGAAGCTTCTCAATAACCGAAACCTTTGGCGGATCCAATTCAATGCCCTTCTTCTACACTTTATTCCCAAAGACAATGTCTTCCTTGACCATAAAATGACACTTCTCCCAATTCAATATGAGGTTCGTCTCTTGACACCGTTTCAATACACATTCAAGATTAACTAGACATGTTTCAAAAGATGAACCACACACACTAAAATCGTCCATGAACACCTCAATAGAATGCTCTAGCATGTCAAAGTAGATTGATGTCATACACATTTGAAAAGTGGATGGGGTATTACATAAACCAAAAGGCATCCTTCGATGTGCGAATGTCCCAGATGGACAAGTAAATGTAGTTTTCTCTTGGTCATCCAGATGAATATGGATTTGAAAGTATCTGGAATAACCATCAAGAAAGCAAAAGTGTGAATGACGAAAAAGCCTCTCCAACATTTGGTCAATGAAGGGAAGAGGGAAATGGTCCTGGCGGATGGATTTGTTCAACTTCCTTTAATCAATACATATTCTGGATCCGGTAACAGTTCGAGTGGAAATTGTTTCTCCTTTCTCATTCTCAACAATAATCATGCCTCCATTTTTTAGGAACCGCATGAATCGGGCTCACCCACTCGATATTGGAGATAGCGTAGATGATTCCTGCGTCACGCAGTTTCATGATTTCTTTTGTCACAACCTCTTTGAGGTTAGGATTGAGCCTTCCATGATGCTCTATTGATGAGATGGATGCGATGTATAGCAAGAGAAGGGTTTATCGCCTTAGGTCATCAATCGAGTACCCAATGGCATCTTTATATTTTTATAGTATCTCAATCAATTTTGATATAGAATTGTCATCAAGACTCGAATTGATAATAACAGGATAAGTACATGCATAATCAAGAAAAGCATATTTATGAGAAGAGGGAAGGGGTTTGAACTCTACCTTTGGAGGAGGCTTAGAACACTCCTCATTGTCAATGGATGTAGTTAGAATCTCAAATGCTTCAACTTGTGTATCCTCAATGGTAGTGTCAAGAAGCATGGAGAATTCTTTCACCTCTTCCATGTCCAAGCTAGGGGTTTCGCTAAGAAAAGCATAAAACTCATCCCCTATGTAAACCACACTCGCAGCATCCTCTATCTCATCCTCCACTAGACTTACCCAGCAAATTCTCTCCATCGTAGGCCTTTTCAAAGTCTTAGAGAACTCAAATACAACCCGCTCATTGGTTCTCTTAACCGTGATTGTATAATTTTTTGCAATTTATCACGGCACCCAATGTCTTTAGAGCTTCTCTTCCAAGAATAATAGGAGTCTCCGGGTCTTCTTCCATATCCATTACCACAAAATCACATGGCACAAACACATGCCCAAGTTGGATTGATACATCCTCCAACTCACCATAGGGGACTCTCACAGTGCGGTCCGCCAATTGAATCGTTTTTCGCGTAGGATGAAGAGGAAAATTAAGGTGCTTAGCAATGGATAGTGGCAACAAATTGACACTCGCTCTTAAGTCGGATAATGCACCCTTAGGCTCTAAATCACCTATCTTCACCGGAAAGGTGAAACTCTCAGGGTCCCTTTGCTTCTTGGGCATGGTTCGTTGCATAAGAGCACTCACTTGGTAGGGTAGGGTTATAAGCTCATCTTCAAGTTTACGTTTGATGGAGATAATTTTCTTCAAGAACTTAGCATAGGCCGACATTTGAGACATAGCCTCAAGGAAAGGAATATTTATTTGCAGGCTCTTCATCACATTGAGAAATTTAGTGAACTTGTCACTCAATTTTCTCTCCACCAACCTTTGAGGATTGGGAACTAGAGGCACATAGGTCTTAGGTTGTGAAGGTGCTGGCAATAGAGTTTATCACCAACCAGGACTTGTCACTCATCTCTTTCCACAATTTCTTCTCACTAGGGGAAAAAAAGAAAGGGTTGCGCTTTTAAAAAAGAGCGCAGCCCTACTAGTGAAGGGCTGCGCTTTTTATAAAACGCGCAGCCCTACATAGCAAAAGGCCGGGTTGCGCTTTTGAAGAAAAGCGCAGCCCTTCACTTAGTAGGGCTGCGCTTTTAGGAAAAGCACAACCCTTCTGCTATGTAGGGCTGCGCTTTTGAAGAAAAGCGCAGCCCTTCTTAAAAAAAATTGAAAAAAAAAAGTTCACGGGCTTCAAATATTAAGCGGGATTTGTCAAAATATATTATCCCTCATTCTCTCTCCTCTCTCACGTCCCTCCTCACTTTTCCTCCTTCTCTCACGTCCCTCCTCCCTTTCCTCCTCCTCTCTCATCCTCTCTTCTCTCTCAAAAACTCCCAGAAAAGTTGCGACAAAAAGCCTGAAATGATTTGCACTAATCATGCCAACGGAGTCCGATTGCCTATTGTGATACCTTTTCGGAAGAAGAACGGGCCAACGAGTCAAACTCACCGTTAGGCCGTGATGTTTAGGCTTTTTAAGCCATCCGAGTTCGTTTAACGCTCCAAATTGCCATATTAAGTTTTTCCAATTTTTTTTCCTTAATTATGTATTAGGGTTTTGTTTTATGTATTTAAACATTATTAGGTTAATATTTGGAGGTAGTTCTTGTATTTTCAGATCTATAGGTCTTGTATACTTCTCTTTGTTTTGATTAATGTTCTTGCATACTTCTCTTTGTTTTGATTAATGTTCTTGTATTTTCATCTTTGTTTTGATTAATGTTCTTGTATTTTCAGATCTATAATTTATTCTCTTCTGTATATTAGTTTTTGTTCCTTTTTTCATTTTCGTTTCGTTCTTTTTTTTGTTTTGGGTTTAGTATTTTCATTTTCGTTTCGTTTCTCTTTTCTTCTCTTCTCTTCTGTATAATTTCAGAAGATGTGAGATTATGAGTAAAAAAATGTCAAAAAAAAAAAAATTTTTTTTTTTGGTAGGAAGGGCTGCGCTTTTTAGGTAAAAGCGCAGCCCTTCGTTGTGAAGGGCTACGCTTTTCTAGTGCAGCCCTACTTCAAAAGTGAAGAGCTGCTATTGAAAGGGCTGCTGTCAAAAAGCGCAGCCCTACAGGCCTTTTTCAGCATAGCCCTTCATTTTTCCGCTAGTGTCTTTCTCACCTTCCTCAACTTCATCTTCCTTCCTAACAACCTCAACTTCTTCTTCCTTCTCTAACTCCCCATTAGGCATCTCAGGACCCTCATAACTTGTTCCAGACCACAAAGGGATGGCTTTGGCTTGATGGAGGTTGGGTTAGGGATGGGTTGGCCCGGAAGTTGATTTGTGGGAGTAGAGGGATTTTTCTCGGCTACTTAGGCGATTTGGAGTTCAAGCATTTTGTTATGAGCTTGTAGCTCTTGAAACCTTTGCTCTGATGTTGGAGAATTTAGATCATGGATTGGAGTTGTTGGAGAATTTGGAGAGAGGTTGGATCAGGAGATGGAATGGGTTCGGGATTTTGTTTGGGAAATTGAGGATTAGAGGGAGGTTTTCGAGTATTGGCTCTTTGATATGGGGCTTGGCAAATGTTAGACC
Organism: Beta vulgaris subsp. vulgaris; assembly: GCF_026745355.1. Taxonomy (NCBI): domain Eukaryota; kingdom Viridiplantae; phylum Streptophyta; class Magnoliopsida; order Caryophyllales; family Amaranthaceae; genus Beta; species Beta vulgaris. The sequence continues at coordinate 32,801,631 of NC_079202.1, read as the reverse complement.
CTTGTGAGGATGAACCACCTTGATTATAATTTTGGTTATACCCTTGCACATACCCTTGGTGTTGAGCTTGGTTATACCCTTATTGAGGTTGATTCCATCCTTGTTGAGGTTGGTTGAAGCCTTGGGTATAGTTTTGTTGAAGTTGTTTGCAACCCCCTTGTTGATTGCTTCTATACCCTTGCTTCCCTTAATAACCATATCCTCTAGAGTTTATCTCTGCCTTATGCTTAGAATGGGTACCTCCACAATAAGAAGTATCATGGTCGGTACCACCACAAATATCACAAGAAAAAGAATTTACCTGTGAAGGATTAGATGAAGCGAGATTGATCTTTGAGAGCTTCTTGTCAAGTTGGTCCATCTTCGCTTGAATTTGATCCATGAGATCTGATTCAAACTTTCCACTCTTCTTAGGTTGAGCACCTCTTAGTCATCCACCCCATGAATAGTTCTTGATCACTTCCTCAATAGTGGACTCAAGTTGACCTTGTGGGATCTTAGAAAATTGACCTCCCAGTCCAACATCAAGGTTGGCATGTGATATACAATCAAGGCCATCATAGAAAAACCGCATGAGGAGGTTTTTGTTAAACTCGTTGTGAGGGCATGAACAGATCATCTCCTTGAACCGCTCCCAAGCTTCCGCAAGTGTCTCATAATTCTCTTGCTCAAATGAGGAGATCTTCCTCCTTATGTCAAATGTCTTCCACTCAGGAAAGTATTTCTTCATAATGGCCATTGTTACTTCTTCCCATGTAGTGAGGGAATTAGCAGGTAAGCTCTTGATCCCTGATTTTGCTTTTTCGATAAGAGAAGATCGAAATAGATGCAGCTCGTTGTAGTTTGGAGAGACGTCATTTGTGGTTATAATGGCACATATCTTAATAAACGTGTCAAGATGGTCAAGAGGATCCTTATCGGATCCCCACAAAATTGTTCTACTTTCACCATCCAAGTATACTGACGATGAATGCCGAAATTTATAATAGTGGTGGGGAGTCGAATACGGCCTAGAAGAGCATAGTAACCCGGATTTTCGAAATCCCTAAAGAGTTGTGGATTTACTTCACCCATTTCTGTTTCAACTTCACTTGTTGTACTTGAGACTGGTGAAGATGGTTCGGAACCCAAAAACAAATCTTCCAAATTATTCAGAAGCTTTCGTAATGTACGGTCACTTTCAGGATCTAGAGGTAAAGTGGGTGAACCGTGAGCTCTTCTTCTTATGTAACACAACAACGCTAAGTAGAGGATTAGCAAATAACAACCACAATCAAAAAGAAAATAAAAGAAAAATCAACTAAGCAAAGCTAAGCTAAAATAAACTTCAATTAATAGCACAATCTCCCCGACAACAGCGTCATTTTGATAAGAGGTTTTTAGTGTATTATTAAGGCACCAAAAATTACTTTTCAAACAATATTTATAAAACCTACCAAGCAATTACTAAGAACGTAGTAAAGGCAAGTCAATGGTCGATCCACATGAAAAATGGGATTAAATGAAGTCTATCAAGTCTAAATTACTTAATGGAAGGGTTTTTGGCGGGTTTAAAATGATTTGGTAAGAACTACTAGCTAATATCAGAGAACTATCAAATAAAGCGACTTTAAATATCAAATTGGAAGATACTATAGTTAAGGTAACTAGTATGAATAGAAATGGACAATGATCGTTAACGCGATTGTGAAGCAAAGGAGACGATTATTCAAGGTTTAGTTTTCCTCTAAAATACTCGAGTTCTCCCTCGAATGGTCCTCAAGATTAATCACTTAAGAAATGAACAAAATCCTCTCTTGAATGGTCTTTAGTCAATTGATTATGAGATTCAATAAATTCCCTTAATTTCTACCCAATACATTGGTCTTAAAATTAAGTTGATTCTTGGGGATGATAAAAGAGTTCAAAATTCAATATAAGAACATTTGAATTCAAAATATCAAACGATAAATTTGATCAATATCTATCCTAAGGTCTCAAAACACCAAAATCAATGCATAAACTTCTTTAGAACAACACAATCACATTAACAAAATATTTAAACCCTAATCCATACTTTCACCCTAACCCTAGATAAGAAACTACTCACTAATCATGGATTCTAAGCAATTAAACATGAAATTTATGACTAATCTAGGGCAAAACATGATTAAGAGATAATTAAACTAATAGAAATAACAATTATGATACTATAAGAATGGAAAACTAATAATAAGGAAGAACAAAAATAATCATGAAAAGATGGAATAAAAACTAAAACCTTGAAATTAAATTGAATAAAAAGTACCTTCAATGTTGTAGGAATCACAAACTATGATCTAAGAATCTCTAATCTTTGACAAAATTCATGTGTTTATATCTCTAGTATGAACCCTAATGATACTCTCTATATTCTAGAATAATATCATCAGTTAAGAAATTAAAAATGTCTTCCTTTTGATGCCTCAAAATTTGATTTCTTTTGCGGACACGTATGGTGCGGGAGCACCAAAAGGAGGTGTGGGTGCAACAAGAGGAGCTGCGGGAGCACCACAAGCAGGTGTGGGCGCACTAATCCTCCTACCTCAAACTTAAATTTGTCGTCAAATGGTGCGGGCGTACCGTTGTGAGGGTGCGGGCACACCAAGGTGGTGCGAGTGGACCTTATGTCTGGTGCGAGCGCACCATACCCTATTGGTATCTTCTTTTCTGAACTCCTGATGATGCGGGCGCACCACTTGGGCGTGCAGGCGCACCTTTCTGTGCGGGCACCGAAAGAGTAGTGTGAGCGCACACCAACTTCCCTCGGTCTCTCCAACTCATCCGTGAAGCCATATCTCGCAATTCTCGGCCTCGAAAAGGGTCATAGCTGCAATGAAAACATGAGAAAACATGGTGAAAGCAGATGTACTAGAAATTCGATCAAAATTCACTGAAAATCTAGCAAAATGTCACTATGATCAATCAATAATCAAGTGAAGGAAGTAGATAGGGAAATGAGGCAAAAGGAGGGGAGAAAAGAGAATAAAGAGGATCAAATCAAACCAAAAGGAGATCAAAAACTGCGTTAAAAATGCACTTATCAAAATCACTTGTGCTCGAGGTTGTTTCTTCCTATTGAGCCTTGGATGTTTTTCCTCGCTAAATATCTTCTGTTTCCATTATGTGTTCCCTAGCTTGCTTTTAATTCCGTATAAAGTTACGCTTATTCTGTCACTATAATTCCCCCCCCCCTTTATAGTGCTCATATTATACAACAATTGGTATCAGAGTGGGAACTCTAAAAATACAAGAAACCCTATTGCGTTCAGGATCTTGGAAAATATGAATACTAGAGAGAAACTGGAAGAAGGGTACTCTACTCAGAGGCCATTAATGTTCAATGGCAAGTTCTACACCTACTAAAAGAACATAATGGAGATTTTCATCAAAGCCGACAATTATCAGGTATGGAGAGTTATAGAGGTAGACGATTTTGAAGTCACTACCACTAATGACAAAAATGAGGTAATTCCTAAATCCATAACTGATTTCGAAAAAGATGATTTCGATAAAATGGAAATTAATGCTCTTGCTATTAAACTGCATAATTATGGTCTTGGACCTCATGAACTCAATCGTGTAATGGGATGCAAAACTACAAAAGAAATTTGGGATCTTCTTGAAGTCACTTATGAAGGTACGAGTGAAGTTAAGAGATCAAAAATCGATCTTTTAATGAATCAATATGAACTTTTTCAAATGAAATCTAAGAAATCCATTCAATAGATGTTTACATATGAGGAACAGGTACGAAAGTTCCTAGGGAGTCTTCCTAAGTATCATTGGATGGCTAAGGTTACGGCCTTACAAGAAACTAAGGACCTTACGAAGTTCAATCTAAAACAACTTGTTGGTTCCCTTGTGACACACGGGACACATTTGGACACTGAGAGTGGTGACATGTCCAAATAAAAGTCGATTGACTTGAAAGCGGATGAAAGTGATGACTCAAAAACTGACGAAGAGGAACATGAAGAATGGAGACTATAAAGGTAAAAATAAAAAAAATACACTAACAAACTTGTTGGTCGTAAGTGTGACAATTCCGATCATTTTATGAAGGAGTGTCCTCAATGGGCAAAAGACAAAGGCAAAGGAATGGAATGAAGCAAAGATTAGAACAAGGAATACAAGAGTTCCTATACCAGATCTGACATGAAGAAAGTTATGGTTGATGCACGGGGACATATTGATTTCGAGGAAGAAGATGATCCTAAATCTTCTAAAGAAATAACAAACTTTTATCTCATGGCTATTTCATGTTGTTACTTATTCTCTTTCTTTCCTTTCGGTGCTATTAAGGAACAATGTTAATTTGTTAATATTTAATCTACATCTTATGTGCATGTGTTCGTCTTTTGAATGATAATACTCTTGGATTGCGGTTTTGAGAGTTGAATACGCTATTTACTTATACTAACCAATTGTTCCTAACACATTTGTTGGTGTGATGAGTTTTTATAGATGCAATTCTTCTTTTCAAAATCATCGGATATTTTTTTTGAAGATGTCAAAAGGGTAAAGAGAAAGGTTGTAAGAGTGAATTAAATTTTTGCCTTGTTTCATGTTTCCACTTTATTAATTGAGAAAGGCAGTTGAGTACATTCAAACTTTTGCCTAAGTTTAAAATAAAATAAAGGTCAAATAAAATTTAACTTGGTTAAGTTTGTTTTATGTGACTAATTTAATTATATATATTATATATTTTGTGATGTATGCCTTTTGTTGCCATATTCAAAAAGGGGGACATTGTTGACCCTAGGTTTTGGAGATGACTTAACCACAAATGGCATACTTGTATTATTTTATGTATGATTTTGTTGGGTTATTCATTGAAGAACAAAGAGAATACTTGATCGAAGATTAAAGAAAGGAGAATTAATCAAGACCGAAGTGAATATGTTCATAAGATGAAGAATCAAGCTTCGAATGAAGATTCGAATGCATTAGGATGAAGATTAGAATTAAGACTAGGGTAACTAATAGGTCTAAGCGTTCAACTAATTCTGCTGCTAGTCTGATGCACGCACATGATGTCAGCATGACATTAGCCGGTCTCACGTTATCACTAACATGATACCGTCTTTTCAAAAATGAACTATATTTCTATATTGATCAACTTCAGTTTTTGTAAATATGTCAAGGAATCTACAAAGTTCTTTTGATGAACTTCCTTGTACTGGTTTTCCAAATATGAAGCACGTTGGAACTAACTTTTATCAGGAAAAATGTTGTCTAATATGTCCCAGGCTTGTTGAGGAGTTGTATATGTTTCTATAATGGTGTGTAAAAGGTCAATTGAGAACGCACAGCGAATTCATTGAAAGCCAACCACATCCAACTGAGACCAAAGCTTGACATTAATGTTGGGCTTTTTCTCCTTGTTCTTCTCAATGGTCGTTTGCTCTTGCTTCTTGGCGAAATGCTTGAAAAGAGGGGGAAAGATTTGGTTAATGACTTGGTACACACGATAATGGATCTTGAAGAGTTCCGCCATCACGAATATTGAACCCTTTTCATTTTGATAATAATAGCGACGAAATTTTTAACGATATTTTCCCCAAAAGTGGAGTACTAGAAGTTTTAGCCATGGAAAGAAGAAGAAGATGAGACGAGAGAGAAAAAACTAAATTAGGTTATACATCACCCTAATATGCATACTTAAGGTACGGTACTTTAAAGATTATTATACATAACCTAGCATTATTTTCACTTTAAGATAATCAAGGTTGGCATAGACGTGGTTGTAAGGCGCTCCTTCCACCCTTTTGAGATGGATTCAATTATCACTGTTTGTAAGAACGATCCTCAATCTCCTCCTCCTAACAAAGGAACTAACCTTTAAAAATATTCAAACAAAGTTAGAGATATTGATTTTTAAAAGGCATGAGTTAGAAAATGTGCCAAATTCTTTTTCTGGTGATAAAAACAAAAACATTGGAAGTCTGTTATTGTAGCCCATTTTTATTTTTTGACGAAGATTTGTTATCTTTATAGCAAAATCAGTTACCAAAATCAAGTGCAACAAACCTATTAGTCGCCAATATGTAGATACATGTCATTAACACAATCTATTACAAAGCACACCATGTCATGAGTTGCAAACTTAAAATGGTCAAATCTAAACACACATTACAATGAGGTACAACAAAGTCATATTCTTTTACAAACTTATTCTTTAACTATGAAGAAATTTATGTTGTTAATACACTAAGACTATACTAGTATTGATATATTTCACTTGGTATAGTCAGTGCGTAAGGGGTGTTAGTTGTTAGTTGTTCAAAGCTATAAAAGCCTTCCTGCTCTCCGATCTGCAATAACAAAGACATCATAAATAAAGGATAGGACAATAAAAACAAATTTGAACAAAAAAAATATATCACCAAATAAAAAAATTAATACAATGCTCACAATGAGCTACCTTTTGTTGAAGATACTTGTTCGCAGCTCTAAGCACATCCTCCTTAACAACCAAATCAAATATATTTTCTATTAAATTTAGGAAAAAGTTCGCATTGAAGCCTATTAGTATGATAATTTAATTAGTATTGAGTACTTCATGAAACTTCCTAATCTACTTTAGAAGAAAAAAAATAACTTGAAGATAAGATTCTTAATGTGATCTTATTTAATGGAATAAAAGTGTAATTGGAATTCAGATAAGATTAGATAAGTTGAGATCGATAATGTATTTTTACTTATTCCAGGTAATTAATTGAAATAAGTTTTTAATGTAACCATGATCTAAATTGATCTCATCTGATCTGCTCTGATATGATCTAAAATAAGTAAAAATAAGGTTAACTGTGATTGTATTTGCTACCGAACTCCCATTACTCTTTTATTCCATAGCTTAATTCGTACCACTTGGTTTAGATTCAGATTAAGGAGTTCAGCTTCGAATTCCCCAATTGTGCTATAAACTAACTACAATTATATAAAATTGGCCAAAAACATAGGCCCTAATATCTTTTTGGTTGGATTGTGGTTTTTGCATGACTTTGTGATGTAAGATTATATAGTACTTCTTCTGTATTTTTTATTTTGTTTTACCTACTTAGTATTTTGCGCAAGAATTAAGATGAGAAAAGACAAAAATGAGATTCCATCACATGAGAGTGTTTTGTGGGCTATAGAGAGAGAAAATAGAATCAATGATAGTGAGATGAATATGTCAAAACATAAGTGGAAGTGAGATGAATGTTTAAATATTTTAGTATATAAGTGGGCCAACTTAACAAAAAAAGAGGTAAAAGTGGGATATAAATGTATCTAAAAAGGAGAAGTTTAAAGTGGATACAGAAATACATTTTAATACCGAAGTCTGTAAGATTTTAAAAATACATAAAGAGCATATGTCTGATTAAATTATAAAGATGTTGAATTGTGGATTTCGAATCATGGTATGTGAGCTAAATTATAGGCTTAGAGAAATTTATTACGTTTTTGTTGTTTAAACATAATTATGGAAGTTGGTGATTAATGTCTTCAAGCTTCCAACCCCTTAGTTTATTTTCTTGGTGATTAGATTTTTTATATATTTCAAATAAGTTGTTATGTATCATTTTTGCACACAATTCTTCTTATTTGGTATTCATAAATCAAATACATCAATTACCCTCTCGTTTGCTTCAAAATAAAGGATATGGAGGTGGTTGCCTAAGAGGTGATGTAGCAGGGGTGCTAGATTGGTTGGTGTGTTTAGTGAAGGAGAGGTTGTCGGAGAGAGTGAAGGTTGGGGGTGGACTGGGAGGGGGAGGAGGAGGGGGTTGAGGGAAAAGAGAGAAAATGGGTTAATCAGGGTCAATTATGATTAATTAATAGAATTAAGGATTAATAACTAACGGAGTTTGACTTTCGTTAATCATATGGACACTCTGGTGTATTTGTATAAAACTCGGGGTTTTATGGTGAATTTTGAAAAATAAATAGGTATTTGGTGAAATATATTCATTCAGGGACTTTTGGCGAAAATTATAATAATTTCTTCTTATGCTTATTCAATTTATAATAAAATTTAGATGAAAATGTTTGATAGATAGTTATTTAATTCCTTCATTTCACTAAATTCCTTAGACTTACGGCAGCACCAGAAATTCCAGATGAAGTTAGGATTTGATGAAAAGTGGATCTTCATAAATCTTTGGGTAACATAGAGAAAGTAGAAACATGATTAATTTTTAGTGGATCAATTAGGCTCATTTGATGGAGTAAAGAGGGTAAAGAAAAAGATGTATTAGAATATAGTGTAAAAGTGAAAAGACCAAAAACTTTTTGAACTTTTCTCTCCGCGTGTTACCAGCTTTGTTGGGCACCATAGGAAGACCCAAAGGGTCGAAGAATTCAAAGAGTAAGAGCTTGAATATGAAGGCTGGTGGTCTGACATATGCTGACAATTACATCGAGCCTCGCATCGGGTCTAATGCTAGCATAAATAGCAGAAAATAACCAGGATTGGATGCTAGGAAAACTGGATTCATGGATCAAGTTTTGGGGTTGGGTGCTCTTGCAATTCCTGACCCTGTTTTGTCAGAGGAAGAAGGTGAGATTTTATCGCCTAAATCTTCTCTAATTTAATTGCAAAAATAATCCGCAAATAAGCATTTGTTTTATGAATGGTTAAATGTCATTAATAGTGGTGCAAAATCTCTGCAATTGATTAAGGAAATTGGGAATGGGTCGAAACAAAGGGTATCTGGGTTAGAATTGAATAATGGTGAAAACCTACAATTAAATGATGATACTAGGTATTGTTTAAAATTGAACGATGATAGTATTGACAATGTGGGCCAATTACCTCCTTCAATTGATGTTAATTGTCATATTCCTGAAATTGGTTGGGATGATATTCAAGATAAAGTGAGTTATTGGGAATCTGCAGTTGTTTGTTATGTTTTGGGGGTGAATACTCCGCAGCATATAATTGAGGGGTTTTTTAGAAGAATTTGAGGCAAGAAAGGGATTGATCAAATTACAGGTGTTGGTAATGGTATATTCATGGTGCACATGAACTCCATTAATTTGAAGGATAGTATTCTTGGTGAGGGTTGACATTTCTTTGATGGAAAGCCTTTGATTGTTCAAGGGTGGAGGCCTGATATTAAATGGAATAAACAGAAAGTGAAGAGAATACCAATTTGGGTGGAGTTTCATGGATTAGATTTCAAGTATTGGGGAGAGAAAAGTATGAGCAAGATTGTAGTAGCAATCAGGAAATACTTAAAGTCTAATCTAGCTACGATGAATAGGGAAAAATTGATGTATGGTAGAGTGTTGATTGAGGTGGAGATTGATCAATTCTTTCCTAAAGGATTTTAATTTAGTAATGAAAAAGGATGTATCATTGAGAAGGTTGTATGCTATGAATGAAAAGATGTGATCTGTCAAAAATGTAAAGGGTATGGCCATTCTCATAAAGAGTGCATCAAGAAGCAGTAGAATAAATGGAGCAAGAAGATATGGAGGGTGAATGAAACTTAAATGGTGCCACATGTTGTTGATAATGATGGAATAGTAAATGAGGTGGTTAATGGCCGAATGATACCAGTGATCCTATCAGTGTGAAGGCGCACTCAGGTGGAACTGCTCGGGGTCATCAGGTTCCTAAAAAAACCAACTCGATATACAAAATCGATTTGATGTTCTGAACTTGGCCATTGCTGAAGAGTTATTTTATGAGGTGAATACTGAGGAGATGCAGGGGTTAAGGGCCCCTGAGGGTCATGGATATCATTCTAGCTTAGAATGTCAAGGGTTAAACAGGCATGCCAAGCAAATTGATGTGAAGAGACTTATGTCTATGCATAAAGTTGGTCTTCTTAGCCTCCTAGAGACTAAGGTAAGGATGTCCAAGATGGGGACTCTTTACCAAAACCTTTGTGGTACTTTACTCCAAACAATAGTGTGGTGGATTATGGTAGAATTATTGTGGCTTAGCTTCTAAGCTCCTTTGATGTGTCAGTTGAGTCAATGACTAATCAGTTGATACATTGTAAGGTGGTGCCTAAGGGTGCTGCAGCTACATTTATGTGCTCATTTATGTATGGGGTGAATGATAAGAATGGTAGAAGGTCTCTGTGGAAGTCTCTAATGATGGTTCACACTCAAATGTCATGAATCATGATGGGTGATGTAAATTTAGTTCTCAATATGAATGAAAGGATTGGATCTACTGTAAGATGGCATGAGATTGAAGATCTCAGGGAGTGCATTGAAGCTTGTGAGCTAACAGACATGAAACAAGCAGGCAGATTCTTTACATGGATCAATAAACAAGATGGGAAGAATAAGTTTTCTCTAAAATGGATAGATTATTGGTGAATGAAGCTTGAAAGAGTCATTTTGAGGAAGCTCTGGTCACCTATATGGCTGAAGAGGACAATGATCATTCCCCTGGGTTGGTGATTATTCAAAAGGAGCAGCATGGTAGGAAGCCATTTCGTTTCTTTAAAATGTGGGTGGAGACACCAAAGTTTATAAAGACATTGTTAGAGAGGCTTGGCAGACTAATATTAAGGGGTGTTTGATGTATAAAGTAACTCAGAAGCTCAAAATCTTGAAAAGGAAACTTAAAAAGCTAAGCTAAACCAAAAGGGATTCTTTGATGTACAAGCAATGGCTTCTCAATCTGAAATACAGATGTTGAAGCTTCAGGAGAAACTTTATGCTTGTCCTAGGGACACTACTTTAATTAGCTACTGCAGAGAAGGTTACTGTGATGAATTATAGGAAGGCTCGAGTTGTGTATATGAGATTTCTTAGGACAAAATCTAAAGAAAGATGCATCACTTTTGGGGATGATAATACCAAAATGTTCAAACAATCAATCAGAGCCAGGGTGATGAAAAACAAAATTTATGCTATTTAGGATGGCACTAGTCAATGGTTGAGGGATGAAAAGAAATTTAAGGATGCTTTACCAAGGGCTTTTAGGCACCCAAATGCAAAGTAGATGCTTTGCGAAGCCCCCAGTGAGTGATGAAGGACTGGTGCTGACAGAGGAACAACAAAATTTACTTACATGTAACTTCTCTAGAGATGATGTGAAACAAGCTATGATGTCTATTCCAGATGACAAGGCTTCAAGTTTGGATGTGTATAATAGATTATTTTATAAGCAAAGTTGGGATATCATTGGGGAAGAAGTCACAGTTGGTGTCCTTGACTTCTTCAGGTCTGAGAAATTGTTAATATATGTTAATGTGACTTCAATCACTCTCATTCCCAAGGTCAAAATCCCAACCAATGTGAGTGATTTTCGACCTATCTCATGTTTTTCTGTTCTGTACAAATGCATAAGTAAGATTTTGAGAGACAAGGTGCTTTTGTGTCAAGTAGAAGCATCCTGCATAACATTTTATTGTGCCAGGACATATACAGGGAGTCAAAAGCAAAAATGTTCTTTGCTTGAAATTGATATCCAGAAAAACTATGATACTGTGAGTTGGGAGTTCCTTGAAGAAATGATGAATGCCTTGAAATTTCCCAAGAAATTTATTCGGTTGATCGTGTTTTGTGTCTCAAGCCCTTCTTTTTTCTTGATGATTAATGGGGTCCCTACTGGGTTCTTTGAATCCAAGAGAGGCTTGAGATGGGGTGACCCCATGACCTCTTTTAAATGTCCTATGATTGGATTATTTGTCTAGAGTAATGAAATACATAGGCCTGGAAGCAACCTAGGTTTTGGTTTCATCCAAGATGTAAATCACTAAAGATTAATCATGTATGTTTTGTTGATGATTTAATCCTATTTAGCAAAGGTGATTATAGATCAATCACTATGATTTTTCAAGGTGTGGAGTTCTTTGCTGCTAGTACTGGCCTAAAAGCTAATAAGAGCAAATTTGCTTTTTGTAGTATTGGTATGGATCAGTCTGAGGTTAATAGAATATGTTAGAGCCCTGGATTTGTGCATGGTAGCCTTCCTTTTAAGTATTTGGGGGTTCCCCTACCAGAAATTACATGCAGCTGATTGTGAGAAGTTAGTAGACAAAATGATTCATAGGATTAGAATTTGGAACACAAGGAACATCTTCTTTGCTGGGAAAAGACAACTTGTGAATTATGTCCTATTAAACATTAGTGTATATTGGGCCCAGATTTTGTTATTGCCCAAGTCTTTGATCAAGCAAATCAATGCCATTTGTAGGGCATTTCTCTGGACTGGTACTTGTAAATTAGTGATAGACTGCAACAACTTGGGATTGCAATCTCAGATCAAAGCATTATATGTGGCAGCTGCAGAGAAATGCATGATCACTTGTTTTTTGAGTGTGTCTACAGCACACAGTGTTTCGCAAGGTTGAAAGAGTGGCTTGGCATTACTGCAATTACTATAAATTACATTCAGTTTCTCAAATGGATCAAGAGAAGATTCAGGGGCAGCAAGTTTAGGAAGATGGTGATGGTTGCAACGTGCAAGTATTATAGCAGCAGTACACCAGAAATGGAAGGAAATGAATAATGGCTTGTGGAATATGCAAGTGCAATCTGTTAATAGGAGTGTACAAGAAATTTAATATATTGTAAAGTGTTAAGTTATTAATAAGAAGTTAGTTGTAACTGATTCTGGTGTCTAACAACTTTTATAACTAACTTTGTTAGTTGTTAGTTTCTCCTAGCTATAAATAGCAATCTTGTCTGCTGTAATCATTTGAGATATACAATAATAAACTCTTATTCTTTCTCTCTCTATATTCTCTCTGTATTACATCAGTTTTGATGTTCTTATTTTGTTCATGGTATCAGAGCTATGGTAGCTCAAATTATCTTCCGCAATTTTGTTGTCTGAAATTCTTCAAATTTCTCTTCTTCTTCATTACATAATCTCTCTCTTCTTTCTTCTATACTTCCTTCAGATTACATTTTGATTGATTTTTTTCAATTGATTCTTCTTCAATTGATTTCTTTAATTCTCTATTTCAATGACAACTTATGCAAATTCGAATGATAGTTCTACTCAGAACAACAATTCGAACATTGATGATCATTATTTCCTCCATGGAAGTGATAATCCATCTCTTTCTTTGACTGCACATTCCTTTAATGGCAGTAATTTTCTCAATTGGAGTAGAAGTATACGCATGTCCTTGATTGCTCACAACAAACTGTGTTTCATTGATGGAACCTTATTGAAGCCAGATTCAACTTCCAAAGACCTCCAAAAATGGATACGAAATGATTACATGGTGATGACTTGGATTTTGAATTCAATTGAAAAATCCATAGCTGAGAATTTTCTGTTTGTAGTTTCATCTCGTCAATTATGGCTTGAAATTACTGAGAGGTATGGATCTACAAATGTTCCTCAAATTTTCCAGTTACATCGTTCTATTGCTTTATTACAGCAAGATAATAACTCAATTGCTGAGCACTATGGCAAATTGAAACGCTCTTGGGATGAACTGAATGCCTTGGAAGGCTTACCAGATTGCACTTGTGGTGCTATTTCTAAATGTTCATGTGGAATATTGAAGAAGATCTTTGATGCTGATCAAAGACGTAAACTGATGCAGTTTCTTGCTGGCTTGAATGACTCATATGATCAGGTGAAAACTAACATACTTAGTATTGATCCTATACCTCTTGTGAACAAGGTTTATTATACCTTGCAACAAGTTGAAAAACAACTTCAACTTAAGAATTCTGCTTCTTTTCCTTCATCTGAATCAAGTGCTTTCTATGCTGGAAAGCCTAATTCTAAATCTTACTACAACACATCATCTTCATCATCTCGAAAGAAGGATTTCAAGAAAATGGAGTTTGACAAATCTGAAAGGTTTTGTGAGCATTGTAAAATCAAAGGTCATACTATTGACACTTGTTTTAAGCTGGTTGGATACCCTGAGTGGTATACAGCTTTGAAGAGTAAAGGAAAAATGGCTGCAAATGTTCATGTCAATGGTTCATCATCTGGAATTCTTGGCAATTCACCTCTAGAAGTTTCTTCTTCTCCTGGATCTTCTTCAGCTATTATGATTGATCCACAAATGATGAATTTCTGTCAACAATATCTCAAGATAGCACAGCAAGGTATAGCTGGAGGATCTCATTCTTCACCTACTGAGTTACACTCTTCAGTTAACTTTGCAGGTATATTACTTGCAGCTAATACTACTTCTTGTTATTCTTCTAATACTTGGATAATTAACACTGGTGCTGCTGATCACATGGCTTCTTCTATCACTATGTTCAAGAGTCTTACCACATTGAACAAACCAGTTAAAATTGGCTTACCTAATGGAACAGTTATCTTGGTTCATAAAACAGGCTCAATTCAATTAACACCAAACATTATTCTTCATGATGTGTTGTTTGTACCATCTTTTCATCATAACCTACTTTCTGTAGGTAAATTACTTGATCAGAATCATCTTATGGCATGTTTTAAACAAAATTTCTGCCTATTTCAGGACCTTTTGACTAAAGAAGTCAAGGCTCTTGGCACAAGACATCTTGGTCTCTACACATTTTCAGCTGCTTTACAGCCTTCTTTCCCTGCTATTTCTTCTTCTGAAAACTCAACACCAAATGTAATCTCTACTGAGAAATTTTCTTCTGTTAATAGTTCTAATGTACAACCTAATCTCTGTATTTTACATGCAAGATTAGGACACATTTCAATCAATAATATGAAACATTTGGTTGTTCCTTTTGATATTAATGGTCAAGATATATTTGATTGTGAAGCTTGTGTCTTATCCAAACACCATAAACTTCCTTATTCTCTTTCTGTTTCTCATGCGCATAAACCATTTGATTTGGTGCATATAGACCTATGGGGGCCTTATAGGACACCTTGTCTTTCAGGTGCCACTTACTTTCTCACCATACTAGATGATTGCACAAGAACTACTTGGACCCATTTGATCTCAAATAAGCTACAAGTAGCTCCTGTTGTGAGTGCTTTTTTAGCTTATGTTACAAATCATTTCCAAACTACTGTCAAGACCATTAGGACAGATAATGGGACTGAAATTGTCAAAGATTGCTGCCTTACTTTGTTTGCTGAAAAAGGCATTATACATCACAAATCCATCCCTGGAAACCCACAACAGAATGGGAGGGTAGAAAGAAAACATAAGCATTTGTTAGAAACTGCTAGAGCCCTTCAATTTCATGCAAATTTGCCAATTAAATTTTGGGGAGATTGTTTACTCACTGCTACTTTTCTCATCAATCTTATGCCTAGTTCTGTTTTGAATTGGAAAACCCCATATGAAACACTCATGGGCAAACCTGCTGACTATTCTCAACTTAGAGTCATAGGTTGTTTGTGTTATCCTCTTTCAAAAACTTCTGACAAATTTGCACCTAGGGCTAAAAGGTGTATATTGCTTGGCTATCCTTTTGGTCAAAAAGGCTACAAACTATATGATCTTGAGCAACACAAGATCATTCTTAGTAGGGATGTTTTGTTCAAGGAAACTGTATTTCCTTTCCACAAAGATTCACTTCCTGTTTTCTCACAACAGCAATCTGTATATTCTTTTTCTTTTCCTTTCTATGGCACTACAGAATCTTGTACTACACCTCTTTCTTCTACAGATTCCTCTTCTCATTCTTCATCTATTCCTAATTCTTCTTCTTCTACAGATGACTCACACAATTCTATTCATAACATACCTATTTTTCCAATCATTCTTCTCCTATTTCTTCTCCTGCTTCTCCTTCACCTTTTACTGATATTTCTTTATCTCCTACTGATCCTAATCACACTTCTACTTCTACTTCTATACCACCACCTAGACAATCTACCAGAATTCACAAATTACCTTCTAAGTTTCAAGATTTTGTTCTTCCTACTTATTTGAAACATGATGAATCTACTACATCTTCTTTATCCTTTAATGTTCATACTGAACCTAGTCTTTCTCACCTTGATACTACTTCTCTAAATAATCTTCAAACAATGTTTTGTGTTAAAGAGCCTGTGTCTTATGAACAAGCTAAAGCTGAACCACAATGGATTCAAGCTATGCAACAAGAACTGGATGCCCTAGAAAATAATGAAACATGGGATTTGGTTCCTTTACCTGATGATAAGCATGTGATAGATTGTAAATGGGTTTACAAAGTGAAATATAAAGCTGATGGGACTGTAGAAAGATGTAAAGCCAGATTAGTTGCCAGAGGTGACAAGCAAATTGCAGGCAAGGATTTTAAATCCACATACAGTCCAGTAGCAAAGTTCAGTACAGTTAGGGTGTTGATTGCTTTAGCTGCAGCAAAAGGCTAGTTTTTACACCAGTTGGACATCAATAATGCCTTTCTTCATGGCTTTATTGATGAAGAAGTGTATATGTTACCTCCAAAAGGTTACACAAAGGATTGTACAGGTTTGGTTTGCAAGCTTAAAAGGTCCTTATATGGCTTGAGGCAAGCAAGCAGACAGTGGAATATAGAACTCAGCAAATTTTTGTTGCAACAAGGTTATATACAATCTGCCAGTGACACTTCTCTATTTACAAAAACAGTAGACACATCTTTCATAGCAGTGGTGGCTTGTGTAGATGATCTCTTGATCACAGGCGGCAATGATCTTGATCTTATTTCTCAACTGAATACTGATTTACATTCAGCTTTCACTATCAAGGATCTAGGTGAATTGAATTATTTCCTTGGAATTGAAGTCACAAGAAGTGATTCTGGCATTATGTTGAATCAAAGAAAGTATATCCTAGATTTGCTCAAGGATACACAAATGGAAGAAGCTCTTGTTTCTGCTTTTCCTCTTCCTAGAGGATTAAGACTTTCTCTTGAAGAAGGAGAGTTACTTGAGGATGCTGAGGTGTACAGGAGAATTATTGGCAAGTTGTTGTATTTGAACATGACAAGGCCATATATTTCTTATTCAGTTCAGCAACTTAGTCAGTTTTTACATGCTCCTAGACAACCACATTACAAGGCTGCTTTGCATGTGCTGAGATATCTCAAAGGATCTTTAAATTATGGCTTATTTTACTCTTCTAAAACAGATTTCAATGTCACTGGATATAGTGATGCAGACTGGGGGACTTGTGTTTTCACAGGGAGATCTTTGACTGGTTGGTGCATATTTGTAGGCAACTCTCTTGTTTCATGGAAAACAAAGAAACAAAAAGTCATTTCTAAAAGTTCAGCAGAAGCAGAATATAGGAGTCTTAGTCAAACCACCAGTGAAATTGCTTGGTTAGATGGTATTCTTCAAGATTTGGGTATCAAAACTACTCAGCCTATTTCTGTGTTTTGTGATAATAAAGTTGTCAAACACATTGCTGAAAACAAATGTGTGAATGAAAGGACAAAACATCTCAAATTGGATGTTTGTTATGTAAGAGAGAATGTGCAGTCAGGTTTTATTCAGCTTCTCTATGTCAAATCAGCTCTTCAACTAGCTGATATCATGACTAAAGCTTTGGGAGCTGAGCAACACCATTTCTTGAGCTCCAAGATAGGCCTTGTTTCAACACCAAGTCCATCTTGAAGGGGGGATGTTAAGTTATTAAAGAAGTTAGTTGTAACTGATTCTGGTGTCTAACAACTTTTATAACTAACTTTGTTAATTGTTAGTTTCTCCTAGCTATAAATAGCAATCTTGTCTGCCGTAATCATTTGAGATATACAATAATAAACGCTTCTTCTTTCTCTGTCTATATTCTCTCTGTATTACATCAGTTTTGATGTTCTTATTTTGTTCATAAAGGCACAAATGTCAAGTAGAATTCGTAAGAATTTAAACACCATTGATTGTCAATGATTTGATGCTTCGTAAGGATTTTCGTTGTTGTTGTTATGGTTGTATCATAGCCTAGGCTGTACCAGTTGACCTTAATACATAATTACTTACCCAAAAAAAATTGAAAAGACCCCTTGTTTCTCTTTTTAGAAGTGAAACGATCTTTGGAAGACAAATACATGTGGAAAGTAAGAAGACTTCTAATGAACAGAGGGATTACTTTATATTCAAATGAATAAAAAGTAAGTCGTGAGATTTAATAGAGTATTGTTTGAAAATATTATTGTAAAACATTTATGTAGAGTGTAGACATATATGAGTTGACATAAATACATAATGGCTCTCGCAAATGAATCATAATTGAGCAATTTTCTGCAAAAGATTCAAGTATATATATGATAATATAAGATATAAACTAACCTTGTTCTTCAAAGCCTGAATCTCTTGGAACATTATATTCATCTACAAATGGATAAAAATCAAATGTTAGAATACTAAAAAACAAGATGTTGATTCTGATAAATATAATAGATCCTTTTTTTCCCCTAATAACAACACTAGCATATAAACATTCTGGAGTGATGCGACGTAAGATTTTAGTAAGATTACTACAAAAGAAATAAGTAGATTACGATAAGAAATAATAGAAAACTAAAGCATTAGCTAATGAGAAGTAAATAATTTATGCATTATGAAAAAAAAAAAGGCTACATACATCAACTCTCTCAAGGCTACATGTATAACAAAATAATTTTGTCCTTGTCCAATTCATTTCATAATAAATAATAGGAAAATTGGACAGGAATAATCCCATCTTTGTCCGATTTATCAAAAATGATCTCACTTTTGGATTATTCTGGAATAAACCCACCTTTGCTTATTAAATCGATTTTTTGGTCCCAAAAACATAATAACCGGTAACAACAAGATAGGTATGTCATTTATCCAGTTTTCCCTTCCATATTCATGGTTTCAATAGTTGACAAAAAAAAAAGTATTATCGTGCTCTCATATAAGGCTTATTCTAATGCAAACCAAACCCTGTAAATGAAACAAGCGAAAGAAGAAAGGAAAGTAAAGTTAATATGATATAAGTACCTTGGTAGTGCGAATTTGACAAATCCAGGATTCGAGATGCTTCTCCATTACATGCAACTCATCCATTGTCATGGCTCCTTCTCCCCCTCCTAATATAGACCTAAAAATATCTCGTTGTTAGTTTAACATTCATGGAAACATAGTTTTGTGTAATTTGAAACTAATAATTTTATATAAGATATTGTATATCTTCATAGTACATAAACTATATACAAAAACACATTAACATAGAAGAAGTCATATATTGAGAAAATTATCATCTCTATTATTTCAAGAAAGCATTCATATAAGTTCAAGACTAGGGATGACAATTAGAGAAAGGGTGTGCAGGATTGTCCCTCTACATCCGTGTAAAATTCTTGTCCGCGTCCCCGCAGCATCACCCATTGCGAAGGAAATGTCAAGACTCATCCCTGCCCACCCCCCAACCCAATGGGTATCCATGCCCGCTTTATATCTGTGTCGTACCCACTTCATGCCCGCAATAATCCTCCCAATTGTCAAACAATCTACCAGTACTACTTCATAGCATAATAATGTAAAACAAATAAAACTTATAAGTCAAACCCCACATTACAAATTTACATTTTTCAAAATAAGATTGTTAGTGATATAAGTATATAACATGAAATTTTATAATGAATTTACATATATAAAATATGCTTTTCGATAAATAGAAAGGGTATGAGATGGAGGAGATAGAAGTGAGGCGGGCGGGGGTGAGATGGGTATAACATAAAATCCACACTCGCTCCACCATTCATTGTGGGTAAGATTTTAATTTCATCCCCATCCCAAAATCCTTCCCCCACCAAACCTAGACCCACCCGCCCCAATTAGACGGGGATGGGGCGGTTTCCAACTCGACATGCCCCATTGACATCCCTATTGGAGACTAGTAATGACATGGATTCAGTTTGCCACATCATCAATAATAGGTTATTAGAGTTTGTTAATAGTCTTTAGTGGTTAGTCTAGTTACTTTCAACGTTCTTCTCTACCGTATGTATATTATACTCTCTCCGTCCCATAATACAAGTCTCCTTTCCTTTTAAAGTGTCCCAAAATATATGTCTTGTTTCTAATTAAATCCAATACTATTACCAAAAATACCCTTACCATGATAATTTAATTTTCAATATGTCTTTATATATTTATTTTTAATTAGAAAATTAAATCAGCCCAAGGGCTAACCCCTACAAGGCTACTAGCCTGTAGGAAACACCAATGCATTGGCTAGGGGTAAGGATCGAACACCTAACCTCAAAAGCCAAGGGAGAGTGCTCTACCCATTTGAGCTAACTCGTATCCTTTCAATATGTGTTTATAAGTTCATAAAAAATACCCTCAAAAGCCAAGGGAGAGTGCTCTACCCATTTGAGCTAACTCGTATCTCTAGTTACTTTCAACGTTCTTCTCTACCGTATGTATATTATACTCTCTCCGTCCCATAATACAAGTCTCCTTTCCTTTTAAAGTGTCCCAAAATATATGTCTTGTTTCTAATTAAATCCAATACTATTACCAAAAATACCCTTACCATGATAATTTAATTTTCAATATGTCTTTATATATTTATTTTTTAATTAGAAAATTAAATCAGCCCAAGGGCTAACCCCTACAAGGCTACTAGCCTATAGGAAACACCAATGCATTGGCTAGGGGTAAGGATCGAACACCTAACCTCAAAAGCCAAGGGAGAGTGCTCTACCCATTTGAGCTAACTCGTATCCTTTCAATATGTGTTTATAAGTTCATAAAAAACTGCACCCACATTTAATTCAAATATGAAATCTTTGAACCATTCACCAAAAGTCACTCCCTATATTTTTTTTCTCTTTCTTCCACGTATTCTCTCTTCCCTCACAACTCTAATTGCTGATTTATTTTCTTAATCAAAGCAGTAAACTATTCACCTTTCATGGCTCATCCATGTATAATTTCTTCAGCATTTATTGGATTGTGTCTAGTCTTTAAAAAGAATAAAGCTTCCCAATGGCATTGACGCTATTATCCCAAAAAAATAAAATTCTATTTACCTTAATAACCACATAAAAATAGGTTTGTTAATTATCGCCCCAAAATTACTTAAAATCGCCATAAATCCATTTTTTAGGACTATTTTACCCTTTCCTCTTTTCCACACCATCCACCACCCCACCACCATCCCCTACCTCTCCACTGCCACCTGTGACCCTCCACCGCCGTCACCTACCTCCCCCAACCACCACCATCACCCACATACTATTAATGACACCATATTAATGTAACTGGTGTCTGCCTTTTATTGGAATGTTTTTCGAATGAACTAACTTTGGTTTTATTATTTAATGGTATGATTAATGTGCTGATTTCTTGAAATTTGCTCCTAGTTAGCTTAATATTAATAGTTGTATCCTAAAATTATTATTAGAAGAGCAAAGTTTGCTGAGCAACGAGAAGCAAATGACACCATTTTTATTACCTCTTGCTCCAAAAATCTTCTATACAAAAATATAAGAGCATGATAGCAGATGCTACTGCTACTGGTGAATTAAGCTAAGATGACTTTCACAGGCCACAGGCCAACATCGCTGATTACAGAAATTCTCCCAGATTCTATACACTTGACAAGAAAACCTTTGTAAAAAACCGCCTCCTAGTACCAAAAAGGAATAGCAGGTTCGCTAAAAAGGCTTATATCCTGCCCACAACTTTCTACAATTTAATGATGGAGTCATGAACAGGACCTACTTCTAATGTAATCTATACAAAGCTTAACTAGATAATGTATGTGCAGCTTCTATGCATCATTACCCTCATTGGCACTGTAAGTCGTAGGGAAAGAAAGCTCTGAACTTCATTCTGCAGCAATTTTTTTTTAGGCTTGGGCGAACGTCCGCGGTGGACGTTCTCCCCATGGCAGGAACGTTTGGCCTGGACGTTCCGGCCATGGGGCGATCGTCCGCGGCTTTTCCCGTGGCCGAGCTGGCCGACCGGGTGCCGGGCTGGCCGAGCCGGTGCCGGGCTGGCCGAGCCGGTGCTAGGCTGGCCGAGCTGGTAGTGGCCGATCTGGCCGAGCCGGGTCTTGCGCGGATTAAGCGAGCAGGTGCTAGGAAAGCCGAGTGGCTTCTTGTGGCCGACCGGATGCCAGGCTGGCCGACCGAGTCTATGGGCCGAGCCACTATGCCGGTCAAGCGACTTCACGGGCCGACCCGCTTTCTTGGCCGACCGGGTAACATGGTCGAGGCTTTGAGGCTGCTTTGAGGATGGCCGAGCTGGTCCCTTGGCCGACCAGGTGCTTCGAGGGTGGCCTCAGGAAGGCCGACCCGGGTGCTTCGAGGGTGGCCTCATGCTGGCCGACCCGGATGCTTCGAGGCTGGCCTCAGGAAGGCCGACCCGGGTGCTTCGAGGCTGGCCTCATGCTGGCCGACCCGGATGCTTCGAGGGTGGCCGAGATCTGCTGGCCGACCCGGGTGCTTTGAGGGTGGTCGAGCTCCCTTGGCCGAGCTACCTTGGCCGAGCTCCCTTATCCGAGCTGGTCTCTTGGCCGAGCTCCCTTATCCGAGCTGGCCCTTTGGCCGAGCTTCCTTGGCCGAGCTCCCTTATCCGAGCTGGTCTCTTGGCCGAGCTCCCTTATCCGAGCTGGCCCTTTGGCCGAGCTTCCTTGGCCGAGCTCCCTTATCCGAGCTGGTCTCTTGACCGAGCTCCCTTATCCGAGCTGGCCCTTTGGCCGAGCTTCCTTGGCCGAGCTCCCTTTGGCCTAGCCGAGTGGATGCATAGTCGAATGGCAGATCAGGTGCCTTTGGTCACCTCCTCGACCCGGTGCCTTCGGGTGCCTTGATGAGGGGTTTGACCGGGTGCGCCTAGACCGACCAGCTTCATAGTCCGACCAGGTGCCTAGGCCGAGTGGCCGAGAAACTCTCGAGCTTTGCTGGCCGAGGAGGTGCTTAGGTTGAGTAGGTCTTTTTGCGGATCCGAGGCCACTCGGATGAGGAGCTAATAATGCGCCTCATGCTGTCCGAGTGGGGGCACATGAAGTACTTTAGCTTAATTTTAGCCAAGTATAAGAGCGACTCGCCAAAGGAGAGGGGGCCTCTTAGTGGCCGAGCGGGTCTCCAATAAGCCGAGCGGGTCGTACGCCACTCGGATGAGGAGCTAATGAGCCCCATGCTGTTCCGAGTGGGTGCCATAAGGTACTTAGCTTTAATTTGGCTAAGTATGAGAGCGACTCGTCAAAGGAGAAAGCTACTCCTAGTGGCCGAGCGACTCGATTTGTTTGCACTTTAGCTATTTTCGCTAAATGGTAGGTTACTCCTGGCGTAGCCCGAGGAGGTACCGCGGGATACACGCTCGACTCGGAAGGCTGATGAGCCCCAAGTTTGGCCGAGGAGGTGCCTTCTCTTGCTAAGTCATTCAAGACTTAGGAGATCGACTCAACCAAGGAGGTGAAGGCCTCCTTGGGCTGAGTTGGGTGGACGCGGCTCGGATGAGGGGCCAATGAGCCCCAAGCTTGTCCGAGCCGGTGCCGTCTCTCGCTAAGTCAATCTGGGACTTAGGAGAGTGACCCAACCAAGGAGGGAGACCTCCTTGGGCCGAGTTAGGTGGACGCGGCTCGGATGAGGGGCCAATGAGCCCCACGCTTGTCCGAGCCGGTGCCGTCTCTCGCCATGTCAAACTGGGACTTGGGAGAGACCCAACCAAGGAAGACGGCTTCCTTGGGCCGAGTTAGATGGACGCGGCTCGGATGAGGGGCCAATGACCCCAAGTCTTGTCCGACCGGTGCCGCTCTCGCTAAGTCAATCTGGGACTTAGGAGACTTACTCAACCAAGGAGGAGTGCCTCCTAGGGCCGAGTTAGGTGGACGCGGCTCGGATGAGGGGCCAATGAGCCCCATGCTTGTCCGAGCCGGTGCCTGCTCTCGCTAGTCCTGGGACTTAGGAGACTTACTCAACCAAGGAGGAGTGCCTCCTCGGGCCGAGTTGGTTGGACGCGGCTCGGATGAGGGGCCAATGAACCCCAAGCTTGTCCGAGCCGGTGCCTGCTCTCGCTAAGTCTATCTGGGACTTAGGAGACTTACTCAACCAAGGAGGAGTGCCTCCTAGGGCCGAGTTGGTTGGACGCGGCTCGGATGAGGGGCCAATGAACCCCAAGCTTGTCCGAGCCGGTGCCGTCTCTCGCTAAGTCAATCTGGGACTTAGGAGACTTACCGACCAAGGAGGGGATCCCTTGAGTGGTGGACGCGGCTCGGATGAGGGGTAATCCCAAGCTTGTCCGAGTTGGTGCCGATGAAATACTTAGCCTTGAATTTGGCTAAGTTCGAGGCCGAATCGTTAGAGGAGAGGGGGTCTCCTAGTGACCGAGCGACTCGATTTGTTTGCACATAGCTATTTTTGCTAAGTGTTAGGGTATTCCTGGCATAGCCGAGGAGGTACCGCTATATATGCTCGACTCGGGGGCGCTAATGAGCCCCATGCTTCCCGAGGAGGTCTTCCGACGCTACTCAGATCTTGAGTAGGTTAAATAGTTGATACTTAGCCGTTTTTCGGCTAAGTTAGGGGACGCTCCTTTTCTGACTGAGGAGGTGCCCATGATGGGGATTCTCGACTCGGGGAAGCTAGGGAGATCCATGCTTCCCGAGGAGGTCTTCTGACGCTACTCAGATCTCGAGTAGGTTCAATAGTTGATACTTAGCCGTTTTTCGGCTAAGTTAGTGGGACGCTCCTTTTCTGACTGAGGAGGTGCCCATGATGGAGATTCTCGACTCGGGGAAGCTAGGGAGATCCATGCTTCCCGAGGAGGTCTTCTGACGCTACTCAGATCTCGAGTAGGTTCAATAGTTGATACTTAGCCGTTTTTCGAGCTAAGTTAGTGGGACGCTCCTTTTCTGACTGAGGAGGTGCCCATGATGGAGATTCTCGACTCGGGGAAGCTAGGGAGATCCATGCTTCCCGAGGAGGTCTTCTGACGCTACTCAGATCTCGAGTAGGTTCAATAGTTGATACTTAGCCGTTTTTTCGACTAAGTTAGTCGGGGGAGGCTTCTCCATATTTGAGTGCCATTGGAGAAGTTTTTATTCAGGAGATGACGAACATCATCGCACCTCCATCAATTGTATTCATTTGACCAGCTGAGGCGTTCAAGCAATTAGCCCCACGTTGGATGATCGGATAGGGTAGCATCATTCTTTCCCAAGGCGATCGTCCAGCGGAAACCGAGAGAGATCTACGCTCCCGGGGTACCCTGCTAGGCCTGAGAGGGGGGGGGGAGAAGCCCCAGTGAAAGTTAGGAAGCAACGCCCTCGAACTTTTGCGAAGTATAAGCTCCCCGAACAGCTCCCTTGGCCGAGATTGTGCCTCGCTTCAAGTTATGCTCAATACAGGATGGCCGACCGGGTCCCTGTCCGAGCAGGTATCAGTGAATTACTTAGCCTAAATTTGGCTTAAGTATAAGGGCGGCTCGACGAAGGAGAGAGGGTCTCCTATCAGCTGAGCGGGTCGGATGCCACTCGGATAAGGGACTAATGAGCCACATGTCGTCCGAGTGGGCGCCAATTTAAGTACTTAGCTTGAATGAGTATGCCGCTAAGTATGAGTGACTCAGCAAAGGAGAAGGGGTCTCCTAGTGACGAGCGGGTCCAGATATGGAGGATATGGGTTGATTGAGCTTCGCCATTTTGACGTCATGAATGCTCCGGTATGTTGTACTTAGCCATTTTTGGCTATGTTAGTGAGATTTCCCCTCCTGACTGAGAGGTGTCATGGCGAAATTCTAGCCTTTTGAGCCTCCTTTTGTTCGCCTCTATTGGCTTGATAGTCTTAGTTTTGCTGGACTGATCTGGGTGATGCAAGGCTTTTGATAGTGTGCCTTTGAAGCTGAGATAAATTTTTCATAAGTTGAGCAGGCATCTGAGGCCGTGTAGATGCCTCAGCTGAGCAGGCACCCAAGGATGAGCAAGTACCCAAGGATGAGTGGGTACATAGAAGGAGTAGGTACCGTTGATGAATAGGCACATCTCGCTGAGCATATTCTTTTCGCCGAGTGGGCACCCAAGGATGAGTGGGTACCTTAAATGAGTTGACATCGTCGATGAGTCGATGTTTTTGATGAATAGGCCCCTCTGGCTGAATTACATCATACACTCGAGGGTGCCACTTCTTATTCTGGAGAGGTTTTACGGTTCTGAGTCACCACACACCCCTTGCTCAGGTCAGTCTTTATGGGTTGTGTTCTTTCATACAACTTGTTCCGAGTGATAACATGTTTTATCCTTTTGAGGGTTGACGCGATCCTTCCCTCTATTTAGGCCCTAGCCGGTTAGGCTGACCATCTCAGGAAGGACAAATGATCTCCTCACGACGAGTGGAGACCATACACATCCGACTTTGTTGGAGAGTTTGTTGAAGATGAGATGCAATCAAGGTGACGTTTGTTGAAGTTATGGGCATTGGGTCAGCTACTCACATCTGACCTGATGCTGCGGGATAACCGACTCCGTGGTGGATTCTCCATTGGGGTGGAATCCTCATCATTCGGACAAAGGGATAGCACCATAGGTGCATATGGGATGCTTGAGCTCTCTAGGAACGGTTGGCTTGGGAGCATGTCTTCATGGTTGGGGCCATTGCTGAGCAGCAATGAGGTGAGTTTTGCTGAGTAGCAACAAGGTGAATCTTGCTGAGTGGTGGCAAAGTAACTTCTTGTACTATCCCCACAGACGGCGCCAAACTGTTTCTGCTAAGAAATTGAGGGTGATCATATGTGTTGATGTGTGCTGAGAAACTTAATATGGCCCCAAGAAGGTACGTCTGAGCTCCGTTATCCGTACATCGGAATCCTGCAAAAGGTAAGGTTAGCCTACCCGGGGGTGGTCCTGGGATCGCCCCTCCGACGCTCAAGTCAGTAAATGATTGAGGTAGAGAGAGAAAGGGATCAATTGTAGAGAGAGATGCTCTGGGTTTTGGCAACTTAGAGTTGCTTACCTTTGTCTGGTGAGACAACCCCTATTTATAGAGGAGAGGAGCCCCAATAAATGAGGGCATTTTGGTCACCTCCAGCTGGTGGAGGGATGGCTTCCCTAGATGTAGGGGCAGTTTAGTAACTTTGCCCTAGGTGGACTGGTCCAAGAAATGGGCCCAAACAGTAGGAATTCAAACCCTCACTCAAATTTCTCTAAAAATCTACAAATTCTCTCGATAATCATCTATTTTTGAGAATTAATAAGAAATCGAGTTAGAAAAGTTCGTTTGCAACAAATCATTTGCCGAATCAGATGTGATCAATTCCAATTCTTCTCACTTGCGATTTTCTCATAGATAACTTGCTTGAATTAAGTTGAATTCTATGTTTCTTGAATGAATTGGGCTTAAAATTGTTGCACATTATTTGACTGTCATAACTCCTCTGGTTTCTTGAGAATTAGCTGAATTACTCCAATAATTCTTCATATTCTCAACATTTCCTTCGTAATCCTTGATTTCTGATTGACTAGGTGAATTTCTCCAACAATGCTTCATGCTTTCATCGTTTTCTTCATAATTCATATCTTTCCTCACTCAAATTTCACAGAAAGCTTATAATTACTTTGAAATTTTCATCTCATTCCAATCATGTCTGAGAATGAGCAAAATATTTTTCTATTTTGCCTTTGAATCAAAATCCTAGCAGCATTTATTTCATACATCCTTTCAGATGCAAATTCAACTCAACTAGTATCTTTCGAATTTCATGGTGATGGATTTACTATTTGGAAGAGAGCCATGTTGTTGACATTGTCTACAGAGAATAAGATAGGATTTGTCAATGGAACCTTTAAACCACCTGTAAATGAGACTAGTACTTAGTATAAAGCCTAGAGCAGATGCGATGATTTACTATATTCATGGATCTTGTTTAACTTGGATGAAAACATTGCTGGAAGTGTTATGTTTAGAAGATTAATTGGGGATTTCTGGTTAAATCTAGAAGAGAGATATGGATACACTTCAATAGCCCAGATAAATGCTCTAGAACAAAAGTTAGTTGAGGTCAATCAAGGAACACAGTCTGATCCTGAATTTTTCACTACTATAAAATCTATGTGGGATGCAATTGATGAGGCACATCCACTTGCTTATTGTACATGTAACAAGTGTTCTTGTAATGTGACTAAGAGATTGTATGAGAGGCATCAAGAAAAGATGGAATACAATTTATAATGAAGCAATCTGAATAATATGCTACTACTAGAGGCAATACGTTGATGATGCTGTCACTTCCTAAAGTCATTGAGGCTTATAGGATGTTTGCTCAGGAGGAAAAGCACAAAGAGATTTTTGAAACAAACTCACACATTGAATCTATAGCTGAGGAAAAGCAATAATATATCCTCGCAAGTCTACAAATTCACCATACACCCTCCACTTTTTAAAAAATACATCAACTTGCCCTTATGCCTAGCATTGTTAGACTTTCGTTAGTCATTTAGGCCCTAATCACCCCTAATCCTAATCAACTCACCTAAACCTAAGTCAAACTCTAACACTAACCTCCTAATCTAATACCCGTACCCTAACCACCCAACCACCACCTCTCCCCTACCCCTTACCCCCTCCCTCCACTGCCCCTCCACCCCTGAAGCCCCCCCTCCACCCCTGAAGCCCCCCCTCCCCCGTATCCCCGCAACCCCCCTCCTCCCACGTATCCCCATAGGCCCCCCTCCCCGCAGCCCCCTTCCCCACATCCTTTGGGTTCGAAAAATCTGGGTTCTTCAAATTTAGGTTTGAAATATCTGGGTTATTTAAATCTGGAATCTTCAAATATGAGTTCGAAAAATCTGGATGCGAAAAATCTGCTAGGCTTCAAGGAGGGGGAGGGGGGCTGGAGCTTCTGAAAGGGGGGCTTCGATGGTGGGGCTACGGGTGAGAGGGGGGCATGGGTTGCAGGGGTGGTGAGGGGAGTGGGTGGGGGTGGGATGAGGGGTTGGGTTAGGGGAGGGGGTGGGTTGGGTTGGGTGGTTAGAGTTTGGGTATTAGATTAGGGGTTAGGGTTAGGAGTCAGGGTTAGGGTTAGGCTGGTTAATTAGGGTTAGAGGGTGAATTAAAGGTTAATGACTAACGAAAGTCTTAATATCGTTAGTAATTGAGGGTAAGTGGATGTATTTTAGGGGGTTATATGCATGGTGATTTTTAAAAGTCGAAAAGGTATATGGTGCAAAAAAACTTCTCAGGGGTATATGCTAAAAAAACCGTAAAAATAATTAGGGTTAGTGACTAACGGATCGGAGTTAACCATCATTAGTCATTAATAGCATTTGATGTATTACCATGAAACCCGAGAGTAACGAGTTAATTTTGAAAAGTGCAAGAGTATCTAGTAGATTTCCTGAAAACTTGGGGTAATTGGTGAAGAAATCAATGATCTATACAAATATATTAAAAGGTGTGCGTGACAATGTATACACGCCACGTGGCACCTTTGTTACTCCACTAGAATTATCCAATGTGTACATAAGTCATGTCAATTAACAAAAGTAAAATTAGCTTTCAACAAGATTTGAACCCATGATCTTTTGCTATTATACATGACACTATTACCATCTCAACCAATTATTTTTAATCATGCTTTAAGTGTCCACATTATTTTAACCTTTAAAATGTTGAGTTTTTCTTAATATATTTTAGTGGGAATGGAAAAAAATGCATATCAAGTCGGAAATACAATTTTAACTCAGCCCGGGCCTATATACTAGTTATATATCTTAAAAAATGGTCGCAATTGAAATAAATATAATATCACTCTCCACTTTGGCTGGATAATACATTCGGCAAATATCAATATAAATAATTAATAACCTCAAAAAATTTGAGTACTTTTAGTAGGAATAACATAATCAAACAAAACACTTGAAAAACATACCAGAGTCCTTTCTCCAGTAATTTGATCTCATGTGTCATCATGTTGACTTCGTCCTTGGATTCCTTAAAGCACAAATAGCATATAAATAAGAAGGTAGATATCATCTATAGTTTATATTTCTAAAAATGTCATTGGTATGATGATTTGGGCAAACCTATACATGTATACTACATTATGATCAAATGCAATAACTAATGAATGTCACACCCCCACAAAATTAGGGGGATAAATTGAATTTATCTTATATAAAAGAAAGGCTTCTGTAATTTGAAATTCCTCAAAAGTTCTTTCTCTCCTCTTAAAAAATTTAGCGTCAAATTTTGACAGATGTGAATTTCACACTTTAATGAATTTATAAATACATTTCAATTAATTTAAAATGTATTTATGATCATCTCATATATTATTAGAAGAAATTATTTAAGTTCGAATATTTTAGAGTAAAAATATGCATTTTATCTATTAAAAAAGATTGAAGGGAAAAGGTTAATTTTTTAATTGATGGTTTAATTAATTAAAATTATTTAGAAAAAATTATCAAAAATAAGTCAATCTTTGGACGGTCTACTCAAAATAAGTTTGATTTTGAATTAATTTTGAATAAGCAAAGCTTATGAGGGTATTAACGTGATGAATGGTTAATTTTTTAAAATTTCTTTTTCTTTGACTAATTCACTAGTAGAATAATTGATTATTGCTGCTGTGGTATTGATGCGGTTTTACCCATACGCAGCAATATATTACGTAAAAAGAAAAATAAAATATAAAATAAAGATATTACTACGGTTTCTACCTAAAACAGAAGCAATATGTTATCAACAAAATTTTTTTTGAAAAAATTGACTATTTGACCAGATATATTGCTGCGGTTTTTGACAAAAACCGCAGCAATATATTAAAAAATAATATTTTAATATATTGCTGCGGTTCTTGTCAGAAACTGCAGCAATATCATTAAAAAAAATTATAAAATATAACAGTTAGGGTTTTTTCCCTCATTTTCCATCTCTCACCCTCACCCTCAGTCTCTCTCAACGCCTCACCCTCTCTAATCTCTCTCATCGTCTCAACCTCTCAACCCTCTCTTCTCTCTCTCAGCCTCACACACACTTCTCTCTCTCATCTCTCTCAACCTCTCTAAACACGCCAATTCGCCTCCTGTCAACCTTCACCTTCTGTCAACCTTGTGCGACCCGACGAAGCCAACGAAGCGGACGCGATGAAGCGGACGCGACCATGTGCGACCCCAATTCGCCGCCTCCGACGAATTCCTTCTTCGGTTTTTTATTCGTTTTTGTTTTTGTTTCCTTATTTTTGTTTTTTTTTTCATTATTTAGATTTGTTGGTACCGGCCAGATCTTCTCGCGATGAATTTTCGGCGAGTCTTGTTCGAAATTTCGTCCCTCATCGTTGTCTCGGCCTCATATCTGAAAATTTTGAAGTTCCTTCTCGCGATGAATCTCCGGCGAGTTTTGTTCGAAGTTTCGTTCGTTATAATACTTCGATCGTCGCGAATTCTATTGGTAAGGTGTTCGATTCTTTCGAGATGCGTGTCTTGGTTTGCATGATTTCTTTGGTTGAGGACGGTGGTTGATGGCGGTGATTTTAGTTTTTTTTTCTTAGATCAGATTTTCTGGTTTTCATCATCTTTGTTTTCTTTATAAGCCGGTACGGTTATAATTTGGTACAGTTTTTTTACTTAGATTTTACTGTTATAATATAATTTTCTGGTTCTTACTGTTAGTTTCATCTATTGTGAATGAGAAGTGATGTTGGTTTCATTTTGAGTTTAGTTTCTATTAAACGATATAATGCTCATTTGTGGATGGGTTTGTTGCCCGAATTTTATCTTTCAAATCTTATGGCAAAATGCAAAAAAAAAAAAAAATATAATATTCTTTTGCCTGTACCAGGACCCTATTGATGCGGTTTTGGGCTAGAAACCGCAGCAATATGTTGTATTTTGTTAATAAAAAATATATATTGCTGCGGTTTGGGCTAGAAACCACAACAATATCTGAAGATATTGCTGCGGTTTAAAACCGCAGCAATATAATTATGACCTATTGCTGCCCCCTTAATTGCTGCGTGTCCGAAACCGCCGCAATAGGCCTCTTTATGACCGCAGCACGCAATAAGCATTTATTCTACTAGTGATTTCTATTCCCTAATCCTTTTTCTCCCTCCTCCATCCTTCTCTCACTCGACCATCTTCTACAACCTCTCTTTCTCCCTCCTCCCTACCACAAGTTCACAACCAACGCCCCTGCCTCACCCTAGCTCTAGAACCCCCACTAAAACCAAACCGAAAATTTGTGGGAAATAGTCAACACCACTACCCAACAACATTTCCACCTCTTTCTCCATCCTTCATAAGCCACCACCACCACCTATCTCTCCCTCCATCACAAAAGACCGCCAAACGTTTTCTTTTTCCTTTGCAAAAAAGACCACCAAACGTTTTCTACCTCCTTCAGAAGCACCTCCAAAGATATTTCTATTTTCCCCTTTTCCCCAACCTCACTCCTCTAATTTACAAATCCTTATTCCTCACATTCACATCAACATTTCCTCCATTAAAATCTCACCTCACCTGAAAATAACAACCAGGCCCGTAGATGGGCACGTGCAAAAAAAGCCCTCTAGCTCAGGGCCCCATATTTAGGAAGGGACCAATGTGTTTTTTAATAAATTGCTTTAAGAAAAATAAAAATGAATAATTTGCTTTGATGGACTAATACTCCGTACCACATCTTCTTGTTTCTCACGCTCAATTCATCTCATCTTCTAAGCTTTTATTTTCTATTTATTCATCAACTTTCCTTTCTTCCATCATTTATTCACCATTGACTTCTTTCATACTTTCCAAAAGAAAACCATTTGACAAATCCTCATTGATTCTTATCCAATTTTCAATGGAAATTTATAGCCTCTCCATCTCACTAATGATTTTATCAACAGAAACAAAAAATTCCTCTTATTTAGATTATTTTTCATCAACAACATCAATGAACAATTTATTTTGATAGCTCCTAATTATTTTGTACACAGGATTAAATTTCAAGTTCTCTTAAATCATCAGATTCCCAACTCACAATTGATACATTATACATACAGTAAGTATTATTAAGGATTGGGAATAAACTGTCGAAATCATACCGGTAAAAAATATTATTGTTTAAGATATAAATGCCTCAATTTTCATTTAGAACACGGCCCCAAATATATCCAAGACGGCCTTATGACAACGTACGGCAGAATCTCAATATCCAATCTCTCAACACCTCATCATCAAAAACCAACAACCTCAAATTTATCATACGTGCAAACACACAAGATCCAATTAACCTTCACAACACGCCGTCCATGGAACCTCTTACTTTTCCTCTCCTCTCTCTCTTTCCCAACCTCCGTCAACGACACCTTCCTCACAATAAAAAACAACATCTCTTACTTCTGTATAAACTACGCCATCATTGCACTTTTAATTGTCTCTATCTCTCTTCTTTGCCACCATCTTTGTCTCGTCGTTTTCACTCTTATTGTGTTTTGAGAAGGTGAGAAGGCTGTGGGAATGAATGGTTGCAGGCACAGGGGTTAGGGGAGGTGTTCGAATGGGGTGGGGGAAGGGAGGTTTGCAGGGGTGGGGTGGGGGAGAGGCGATTGCAGAGGTGGGGTGGAGCGGGGTGGGGTACGGCGGGGGAGAGGGTGTTCATAGGTTTGGGGGAGAGGGTGTGGAGGGGAGGGGTTTTGGTTGGGAAAGGATAAAAGGGTAATGGGTTTTAGTTTTATTCTTTTATTTAATTAATGTTTAGAATTTAAATTGAAAACCTAAACCCATAAAATAAGACATTTGGACAGGTGACCTAAAATAACAAGTTGTGTAACACCCCGTAATTTTAACCCTTTATTTTTGGAGTTTGTTTGTATTAAAATGATATATATTTTTTTCATAAAAATAAAAAATTTATTACTTAAATTATTTTGGAACATGTTGTGAAAATGTGTATATATATTTATATGTTGTGATATATTTATATATATATTTATTTTAAGTTGTTATTATTTATTTTGAAGGTTATATTAGTTTTGTTATTTATAGGCGTTTAGGATGCAGTTTTGTCGTGTAGCGTTTTTGTAACGTTGTTGGACCAGCGTGGGTGATGAAATGTTGCATCGCATGTGGCGTGTCATGCTAGACGAAAAACAACAATTATGGAGTGGAGAATGAAGAGTTTTGGTGCTTATTAAGCTAACCTTTGGATCTCTTGTAACCGCTTATTTAATCCCTCATTAACATTCTCCTAAATCCTTCATTTTTCCTTGACATAAAATTCTGATTTTTTTTTTAAAGAGAAGTTCAGTATCATTCTCATTTAATCCACACCGTTTTCATGAAAAGAAAGAGAGAAAAGGAAGAGGAAAAGAATAGAAACGTTCAACTCTGTTTTTCCTGTTACACCTTTACAAAAATAACCGTAGTCGGAGATCTAACCGTTGGATCGTCTTCAAATTTGGCAAAAACGTTTATAACATCTTGTTCTTAACTTTTTCCGGAGCGATTTATAATCCAAGCTTTTGAATACTGGAAATCATGGTCGGAACAGAGCAGTGCGAAATAAGAGTTTTCAACGTTCAAGAAGAAAATGCCTAGTGACTTGTTGCTACAATTATCGTTCATGGAGAAATTGGATTGCTCGCATATTTTTTGAATTCTTTTAGACTCAACTCTCCTCCCGACGTTGTAGGTAACTACTCCCTCCGTTTCATTTTAATCTACACACTTACACTTTTTACGCATGCCAATGCAAAACTTTGAGGACATATATCTTTAGTTTTGTATTTGTAAAAATTATAAAAAGTGTATATTAATAA
The DNA here is from genome assembly GCF_026745355.1 of Beta vulgaris subsp. vulgaris. Lineage (NCBI taxonomy): Eukaryota > Viridiplantae > Streptophyta > Magnoliopsida > Caryophyllales > Amaranthaceae > Beta > Beta vulgaris. Next base: position 32,767,043 of record NC_079202.1, on the reverse strand, counting down.
AATACATGTTATGATGAATCTAACTAAATCCCACATGGCTATATTTTGATCTACGTATAAATCACAAATGATGGTCAAAGTGAAATTTGTGAATAGTGTAAAATGTCAAAGTGTGTAGATTAAAATGAAATGGAGGGAGTATTAGTTATCTTAGAACAATAGTGATTAGGGTATTATTCCGTATTAGATTATTACGGAAGAATTATTTAAATTACTTTTCGAATGAAATTATTGATGAAATTTGACATGAATATACTGGATGCATGCTGTATGAATATTGTATACAGAAAAATTATTTTCGTCTGATTTTTAGTATTTATTTGATTTATTTGGTATTTTGTGCGTTTTTGGCTTATTTGTGTAATAATTGTTGAACGAATGTTAAAATTGCTGAAATAATTTTTCATGAATATTTTATATGTGTAGTATGTATTTAATTCCTTGGAATAATTTTTACTACTGTTTACTGGTTTATTTAATTGGTTTATCTGTTTTTGCATTTTCGTGTCTGTCAGTATATAAATCGTGACAATTATTTCTGGAGGCCGAAAAATTTATTTCCTTGTATATTATGTATTACCGTGAGTTTATGCATGTTATCTGAACTTTTAGTAATTTTTGGGCGTTTATTTTTATTTTTAATTATTATATTTGCTTTATTGAGTATTCTGTAAATTAACGTTTAAAAATACTTTTAGAGTTCGAAAATTATAAATAAAATTTTTATCATATCAGTAGAGCCATTAGGGTCGTATGATAATTTTTTGTTATTTTACTAATCATACTTATTAGTTTAATAATTATTATTGTTTTGTTGTGAGTTTGAGGATGTTCTTTTTAATTATTTAAGAGCTTGTTAATCAGAAATAATTTGTGATCTTTTATGTTCTTGGAAGCTAGTGTTTAGTAGGTTATGGTGATTATTACTGGGTATCATTATGTTTATGTTTGATTTATGTAAAAATGATTAGTTGTGTACGTGTCATTTATTTAAAAAGCGTTGGAGTTAATTGGTGATCTTATTTGATATGATGCATTTCTGATTGAACTGTTAGTGCTGTAAAAACTAGTTTATTATCATTGTCGATGCTTAGTGATGTTCAAAGTATTTTTTTTGTCGGAACATTTGTTCTAAGTTTGTAAGTTACTACTTTGAAGAACATTTGAAGAAATATCTTTTGATGAATTATGGGTATAAGGCCGGGTGGCAATCCCTTCTGATGAATATTTTTGAGATGAATGATACTTTGATGATATTTATGATTTTATTTTGAGATAAGAACATCCGATGGGATAGATGTAGTGCCCGGTGAAGAACATGCCAACCACCTAGTTTGCGAACTAGGGGTACACCTGGGTTAATTGTTGTTGTCCGACAGGTCAGATAGTTCTACGTATTCTACCCTGAATCGGGAGTTTGGCCATTCTTAGACACATGCAGTGGGGAACGTAAGCCCATAGACTGACCTGGAGATTGCGATCTGACAAAGCATAGGAAGTGAATTGTGATTCACTGGCGTTCGGTTTCTGACTCAATAACTTGTTTTACCTATACTTTTATTTTTATAAAAGTACTCTTGAGATGATTTATTTATCTTTGTCCAACTCACTTGCTATTTATTATTCATTTGCGTTACTTGTGAATTATATGGAAGTGGATGCACATTGTAGTTGACTTGACTTTATTATCTCCTTTCTTATTAATCTATGTCTGAATCATGCTTTGATTTCTTTTGTTATGGGAGAACTGCTAGTTACTCCCCACTGATTGTGGGTGTTTGTTGTATATTTTGCAGGTTATGGTGATGGGAATCTTCTTTAGTTTTGGGCTTGAGTTGAGTTGTGAGCATTAAAAAGCTAGATGTTTTAGGCCAAGATTTTTAATTAGTTTGAGAGTCAGTTTTCTGTTTTAGACACTACTCTAATTAATTTAATTTATTTATACTATTTACTTATGTTGGTTCATCACTTAGTTATTTAAACGCCTTTCTTGTATATTTTCAGAAGACGATGTTTCATCCATCGTCCTATTAATACTATTATTATTTCTTTCTTTTTCGCTTTGAAATTATGGGGTGTTAGAGGCACTACGGGAACAAAAAGGAAGGGCTGCGCTGGTTAAAAAAAAAAAGGAAGGGCTGAGAAAAGCGCAGCCCTTCTTGCTTAGAAGGGTTGTGCTTGTTGAAAAAAGCGCAGCCCTTCTTGCTTATAAGGGCTGCGCTGGTTGAAAAACTGCAGCCCTTCATAGTAGGAGGGCTCATGAAGGCTGCAACCCTTCAAGCTTAGAAGGGCTGCACTTGTTGAAAAAAGCGCAGCCCTTCGTTGTGAAGGGCTGCGTTTGAAAAGCGTAACCCTACTTAAAAAGTGAAGAACTGCTATTGAAAGGACTGCTGTCAAAAAGCGCAGCCCTAAGAGCCTTTTTTAGCACAACCCTTCCTTATTTTTCAACTAGTGAGGTTGTTTATCTATTGAACCAATTGAAAGATAATATCCTCATAAGATTTGTCATTAATATCGTATTTTTGAGGATTTTGGAAGGTTTTTAATATATAAATAGCTAATGGAAATTTATTGGTCATGGAATATTGATTATATGTTGTCACATGAAGGAGAACATAACTCAATAGGTAATTGATAATGCTTGAAAGTGGTACAAAGAATATTTTATACGAGGTACAATGTATATAATCAGGAATGAATATGAACTTCGTATCATGTTTAGGGAAATTTGATGCTTCTTGGGAAAGATTGTTTACAATGAAATTTGATGCGTGTTGCGTGGAATCATGTTATTTGTTATTATATGTTTGTATAGAATATAGATGTTAGCTTGTAAAGAATTTTGATTATGTATTCATCATGTGGAGTAATTATTACCTATTATTAGTGATAGTTAGTTATTGGAATTCATTGTTAATTGTTCCAAATTTGATTATTTTAACTACTCCTTTATGATCGGAGATCTTGATTGAGCTAGGTAAAGGAAGGTAATGCCTTATGAGTTATGACCATTGTTTTATTGTGATTAATTTATGATGGACATTGGTTTATTGTTGATTTTATTCAATAAGTATATTGATTAAGGGAACTAATAGTTAATGAATCGTTGTGTTCTAGGATCATTATTGATAATTGAATATAAAACATTTTGCTGGTTTCATATTGATTTATTATTGGCTTTAACATTGTTTTGTACTATTAATTTTTAAGATGTAGTGTCGGATGGTGGCACTTCATTGGTTTTTGGTAATAAAGCTTATATTTTATTAGAAATAATAATTGAAGATAAAACATATACTTCCTCCGTTTCTAAATAAGTGCAACATTTGCATAGTGTTTACTATTCACAGTTTAAACTTTAATTAACTTTGGTGATTTACAGTTTAGGAAAAACATAGTCATGTGGGATCTTGTTAGATTCGTCTAAATGTGAATTTTTTTAATATCAACTTTTTATAATTTTTACTTATTGATAATTAAAGATATTAATGATTAAAATAATGCATTGGCAAACGTGAAAACAAGAAATGTTGCACTTATTTAGAAACAGATGAAGTATATAAATTGATGTCGAACTTTGATTTAACTAATAATTATGTGAAGCTTACATTTTGAATTTGTGCACATCTAGAGTATTAAAAAAATGAGTTGGAGTACATTGTATTAGCCCATACGGCCATACCAAAAACAGTCGCTTGATCAATTTGTTCCTCCTTATTTTGTATTATCGATATCAACGATTTGATGGAACATAGTTGTCCATGCTGCCATGTCTTCTTACTAAGGCTATTTTTGGATAGACGAACACTTAATCTTACTCTACCCGCCCAAAAACATACAATCTTCTATTATCTATACTAATATATTAAAAGGCGTCCCTAAATAAGTAGTGATGACACGTGGTGCTATCCCTAAGTATGTTTTATTTCACACAATCCACATTTAATAAAAAAGATAAGAAATTGAATTGGATAAGATTTGATCCCATGATTTGAAACTTGTATAGTGAATTCTTAACCACTAAATCACATGACATTTAATGTTATTAATTCAAAGTAAGATATTATTAAATAAAATATCTACATACTTGGAAAATACTTCGGGCTTAAAAACTACTTTACTCATAACATATTTGCCAAAGCTTAATAAGACAATTAATTGAGAAAAGAGAGAATATAATTCATGTAGACGTGTTTGGAGAGAAGTTCAACATACCAGCATGCACTTCTCAATGGCCGCCGCAGGTTCAGCAACGTGAAAACCGTTTGTGCACTTCATGTACCTCTCGATAAGCCCTTGCATGGTTCTTTACCAGTTTTACATTTATTAGCAGCCATCTTTAATTTGAAGCTAAGATACTAGAAATTCAAAGAACTATATATATAGAACTTCATAAGCATCATTGTTTGAGTACTTATTGGAGATTCGTGGGAATCTACATTTTACATAGTTTTACGATGAGTCATTAAAAATGAAGGATTGAAATTAGGTAAATATAATGGCTATAATGTTCAAAGTATGGATTAAGCATCAGCGTGCATCACTATGCACCTTGTCCAAACCAACATCCACCAAGGAATAAAACAAGTGTGTCAAAGCATGTGTTTAACAGGAAAGAACATCTAGAAACCATGAAAAACAATGCGTGAAATTGAAAACAATCTCAAGAAAACAATCTTTTTTGAAATGCTAACCCACTAGCCGAAACATTAGGTAAATTATTCCACAAAGTCGGTAAATTGAAAACAATCTCAAGAAAACAATCTCAAGAAAACAATCTTTATCTTTGGTTAATTTTCATTCTCTCAATCAATTTTCTCTTTCTACAATGTCTCAAAGTTTTATGATTCATATATTCATTCGTTTGTTTTTCACAATGGTGCACTCCATACTAGAGTTGATGATGAACTCGACCTGTTCGCGAACACTTCGGGCTCGACTCGTGTTAGCTCGGCTCGATTCCCTAATGAGCAAACCCGAACAAACTTAAGATCAACTTCAAAAACTCGTGAACAGGCTTGAATATTTTATTATTGAAATTATTTAGGAAAAACTAATTAAACATTATTTAGTATAAAGATAATATTTAATACTTCAATTTGAAATCATTATTAGTATTAAATTAAGGTAATTGAGTTCTATTCGTTAGGAATTATGAAGAATTTGTATAGGAGTTTTGTGCTTATCGGTTTAGAGCAATCAATCTTTTGATGTAATAGAGTTAAGTTATGAGTTCCCATCATTTGATATCTTTGAAATTGTTTTGTGTTGAACTCGTTTTGCAATAAATCAATGTTTCGTGCTTCTAAATTTCGTGTACGAAATTAATTTTAACGGTGGTCCATTGTAATAGCCCCATTTTCATGCTTAATTAAAAAGTAAATATATCTTAATAATGTAATTGAGTTACTAATATAAATTCTCTTGTGGGAACATTTCGAGAAAATAATATGAGTTTATTTTAGAAATGATGTTATCTACATTTATACGATACTATAACTTAGTAATAAGTTTAATTGGGATAAAAAAAATTCTTACTTCCTCTCTTTCACCCTCCTATTCTCGTGTCTTCACATAATGTAGCGACAACTCATTATAATAGTTTAAGTCGACAATTTTTTCAATAAAGGCTATGTTTTGTTTAATTTATTAGAAGTTATTTTCAGCAAAAATAAGTTCAAGTAAGTTCTCTATCTGACCTTATTATCCTTTATGTAATTGACTGACACAAATTGAAATTATATAAACCATTAAAATGATCATTTTTTTACATGACTATAATGTTATGGAAGTATATTGTTGATTTTTTATTTTTGTAATTTTTTCTTTTGATGAAAGATTTTTGATATTATTAAATTAAATTTTTATCTTTGTTTTTTTTTTTGTAAACTTTTTTAGTCTTTACTATTTTTTTTACCTACAATTTTATGTTATTCTAATTGTAATTTTTAAAAAATGGCAAATATTTTTTGATTGATTGATTACCCATTATTATTTTTAAAATGTAGACAAAATTAATGTAATTAAAAAAGTAAGGGTAATATTATTCATTTAATAAAGGGAAACCATGCCTCCCCTTTTCACTTAGATAATAGAGACCATATGTGTGCAATCATTATGGTGTTATTTATTTTTGTGATACTCTTTCATTTTCTTTCTTTTTTCATAACCTTTTTTTAAAACTTTGTTTTTTTTCCAAAACTTATCGTAATTTTCCTTAACTTTTCTTCTTAAAATTTCTGAATTTCTCTCCCTTTATTTTCTTACTTCTCTTAATTTCTATAAAATTTTCTTAGTATGAAGATGAGCAAAATTAAGGTGAAGTGAATATCCCCTAATGTACTTAGATTTCATTGTCTTTTGTTGTCACTTTTATTTAAATTTCATAATAATTAATACAACCAGAATATGGAATAAAAACCATACATCACACAAGTTTCAAATCTAGGTACGTACTTTTTAATGGTCTACTATTAGTAATAGGTAATCTATTTATTGGATACATGTAGTTAGGGAGGGGTAGGTATATGTCACATTTGGGGAAACCCAGTCAGACTCCAACTCGTAAAGTTTGATTTGGACCCAGACCTATCCAAACCAATAGGGTTTAATAAATAAGGACCCTTACGCGAATCTAATGGGTCTGTCGGGTCTTCGGTTTAAAATGAGGTCAAATGGATCTAAAAGTTATTAAGAGTTTTCAATATTTTTAAACGTGCTTTTTTACACCATTTTTTAGATATCAAAATCATAAAATATCAAAATAATAGTCTACTTCTTTTACAAAATATTTCAAATTAAAACACATCCAAAAACAAGTTGGCTTGTGTTTCGGTCGGAAATGGATAAAATAAGAAGTTTAGGGCTCAAATACTTGAGTCACTTTACTCAAGGGCTGCGTAAAAAGCTAAAAATTCAAATGTTAACGTAAAAAGGTAAAAATTCAAATGTTAGTGTAAACAGGTTAGAGGCTTATTATATATTTGTATTATTATTATATATCTAATAGATAAAGGAAAATGGATCTTTAGGCTGGGGCGGGTCTAGATCTGGATCCGTCATATATGATTTTCAACATATAGACTAAATGGATTTCAAAATTTTAGGCTCTAAACCTTTAAAATGGGTCAGGTCCAACTAGCTTTTAGCTTGCAATGTGTGATGATGATATATTTCAGTTATTATATTGCTGGCTGCAATGTGTGATGATGATATATGTAAGTGACTTTGTTCTGATTGCTCTTTTGAGCTTGCAATGAAATGAGACCAAAATTATCAAAAAAAAAAAAAATGGGTCAGGTCCAACTAGCTTTTAGCTTTGAATCAGATCTTTGGTCCGTGTCGAATTCTAGATGTAGTTATGTTTCCATATGCTACTCCTATGTTTCATAAGACATTATATTCTACCATGGATACAAACATTAAGTTCATAAACAAGGTCTTTATTAATTGAGTTTTTTTTTTTTTTTGTTTGAAGAGAGAAAGTTATTTATGAACGAGTGAAAGTTAAATCACCAAATGAATCCATGCATGTGGTGAGCAATTAAATACTCAGTTAAATATTTTTTATTCTCTACTTCTTTACTTTTGTGGTGAAATTTTTTAACCCGACTATAAATAGTTACCTATATTTAATAAAACAAATATGAGTGTATATGACCTTTTTAGTTTTGTCTAATGTGTATTTCCAAAATTTTGATTTTTATGTTTTTACTAATATATAAATAAGCGATATTCATGATTAAAGTTACGTATTAAGAATCACGCAAACAAGAAAGAGAGAAAGAAGACAAAAGTAGTAGACAAAAGGGAATAAAGTTTACCAAAAATGAAAATGAAAATGAAAGGAAATGAATAATTTAGGGATAGATGAAACTAAAAAGGGAGATTTTTTTTGAAAGTGGAATTAACTGTTATTTTAAATTTCCCTTAAAACAAACCTATTATTCAAAAATAATAAAAGTTAAACATAAAAAATATTATGTATAATACACAATTTATTAAAATAGGTGGTCTAATTTCAACATAAACTAGACGAACACAAGCTTACATTCTTCTAGCAAGCCCATCTGGCCATCTTATCTTACTCTAAACCAAAACTATCACTCAACATCTCACACCAACCTAGTCGTCCCAACTCTTCTCGTTTCTTTGTTTTCTTTTGAATCTCGAACTACAATAGACAATCTTCTGAAAATAACCCGACTGTCTTACTCAGTGGATTAAAATATTCATTAAATACACTTAACTCAATCGATTAAATAATGTCATTAGTGAATGGATGGAACTGGTCCCTAAATACAATAAAATGATCACTTAATAAATCAAACTTGTCACTATATTCATAAAGATGGTCCATTATATTCTTAATTTTAAATTTGAATCATTAAATAAAAAGTAGGTGGTGTCTTATAAAACCAATGGTAATATAATAGTAATATAAATAAAAAGTATGTAATTTATTCGATTGACCCCTTCAGATTGCGAACCATGGGAGACACCATGACTTTAATTAGAAAGCACTAGTCCAAACTCCGAAGAGCTGATTAAATCTTTGCCTAATGTCCAGTACTAATTTAAAAGTTCTTTTCCTTATGGATTCTTTTTTATTTTTTTGTAACGATTCCATTTATAGTTAATCTTAAGAACTTACTCTCTAAAGTAGCATTCCCTCTATTTATTTTCTTCTTCTAATAAACGATGGTTGTTTTTTTGAATTTTTTTTATTATAAACTTTTAACTATTTATACATATGCTTAGTTATACAGAAAAATAATATAATACTCAGTTCTAAAATAAATGACCGCTACTCTCAAAAAACTCTTACATAAAAGGTAAAAACGTTTAATTTATTTCAAAACAGGGGAAGTATATAATCGCCTCTACAAATTTGCATTTACTATTGGATTTTTTGTTCTCTATCTAGCTAAACAGTCCAATACAAATATTTCTTCACAAAACTATGTTAGAATGTTATAGACTCTAATAATAGGTTGGATGATTCAGCGAACAAGCATGGACTATGTTGTACTGTCGGATCTGGTTTACTATTATTATAGTTTTATCGTAAAGGAACTTTATATTTGATCAAGTTTAATTGTGCTTCGCTATTCGTTGATACCGATTTAGATGCGATATGACTTTCAATTAAGTTTCGTACGAGCTATTGGTAGAAGTGGTGTACAATTAAGTTTCATACGAGACATAACCCCAAGCAATCAATGTATTTCAAAAAAATTCACAAAAGAACGAAAAGTATATTATTTAAACAACATATTTAAGCAAATTTAATAATACTTCACACGGTCATATTTTTCGTATTAGTGATAATTTACGATCATAGCCCTACAGGAAGTTTATAAAAAAAAACAAAAATAATCGAACAATGGGTTGGTATCTAATCTTCGCAATTATTATTTTTATGAACTCTTAATTAGGAGTTTTAAAGTAATTTTAATTTTTATTTCTGAAAGGGCTTTGAACTAATAATCTAAACTTAAATTTCAAATAGATCTTCACCTTGGCTAAGATTAATGGAAACGGAATGGAAAGGGTTTTGATAAGGAGAGGAAACGAAAATAATAATTGTTACCTTTAATACTTGTTTGGTATCCTAGTGGAATAGAAACAATTGAGAGGTTTATGATTGAGGAAGGAAACGTGATTTGTTTCCACTAGTTTGATAAGGGTAACAAATGCGGGGATTGTGTTTCCCTTCGAAACCGGTATTTGTTACTTAACACTCATACCAAACAATTAGAAATGGAAACACTTATTTGAATCCGTTTCCTACATCAAATTACTCTATACCAAACACCCTCTTAGTTTGAATGAGAAAGTTAAGTAAGGGCCATATCTAGAATCCTTAATTCATCATACTCACAAATCACAATAACCCATTAATCTAATTATTTACAATTAATTTTCCCCAAAAACATTAGCATGTTTCATCGAATATATATGGACCACATCCTAAATTATTACCACAGTATAAGTATACTATGGGGTCGTTTTGTTTAACTTCGGAAAAAACTATGTATATATGTACTTTTGAGATTCAAAATATATGAAAAGTTTGAGAAAGTAAAACTCTTCTTTGTTCCTAATAATTATAAAAATAAGAGTGTAATATGCACGTACCCTTTAGTGGCGAGTTCATAGAGCTTGCCTTGAGGGGAAAAAATAACAACTCCAACATCAGCATCACAAAGAACAGACAACTCCTTGGCCTTCTTAAGTAACCCTGTTCGCCTCTTGCAAAACGTCACTTGCCTATGCACTGGATTTTCTATCCTCTTCAATTGCACCTTCCCACGTGCCATTATTTTCCCTTGTTTCTTTTTCTCAACAAAAACTGATTGACTTAAACTTCAAATATAAACTAACGATTCTTGTATTTGTATTTATATTTGTATTTGTATTTCAAAAGAGATTGAATGTTTTTGTTTTATAAGATTTTGTGAAGGTTTGATAAGCACACAACCCCCCACTAGTTTGAACTAGCTTCGAGGTTGCTGCCTTGAATTTTTCTGGGTTTTTGGCTGTGAAGTGAAACCTGCCTTTGTTTCTCCATTGTTAGCAATTGTAACTTGTTTATATATACCACTCAATTTCATCAAATCATAATATTAGTTGTTTTAATAATACTTTTTTTTACTAAAGTAACTAATGCTCTGTTGGAGTGGACTGCCCCTTATTTTTCTGTCAATTTTATTAGTTATTACCACTTTGTAGTGCTCTTCCGAGCTGGCTAACAATGGCCTAAATTTTATTCTGATGCTTGGGAGTTATTTATATCAATGTATTTTGTTTTGTGCACATATATATGTTTATAATTCAGGGTTTGCGAATCTTAGACAGTCGTCATAGTCTTTCCAACTGATTCTCTGTTTTTTTTTTTTTTTTTCAACAGTACACTAAGAGACTACAAAGCACACATGACACACCCATTGCTTTTGGGCCATATAGCCTATTCATGAGTGTACAACAGTACAAGGATTCCCTAGTAGTACTACAAATATTTTTGGTAAATATGAGTGCTAACAGCAATGGAGCTTAGCAACATAGAAGGTTAACGCTACCATAATCTTGGACTGGAGATATGTCATGTTGGAGGGATTGTAGACTTGGCACCAATGTAGCTCGGAACTCCTATATGAAGAATTAATATCTTGTCTTCTTGTTTCTTTTCTTTTTTTTTTTTTTTTTTTTTTGTGTAGCACCGATTTCCTTGTTTTACCCTTAGAGATTGAACGAAGACTGAACGAGACTTTTCATTTGGGATTATAGTTTTGAATTTACACTTGGAGCTGAAACACTCTTTAAAAGACCTCCTTTATTAACATTGTTCTATTTTGCCTTTACAGGACCATTTTCTTCTCTTTATTTTCGCTTATATTTAGAAAAAATAAGAACAATTAAGAACATTGTAGGGAAAAAAAATGAAAAATTTTATAAAACAAAGAAGTTATCAGAAGAAGGTTAAAAGTTTCACAACCATATTCCCTCTCTTATTTAAATAAACAAAGATGATCCACTTTCACACACTTTCTTCTAATTATTTCTTGGTTTGCTACAATAAATATAAAAATCTTTTGAAAAAGGAAGGAGTTTTAATTCTTACTTTTGTAATTTTAGTACTGTAATTTAATTTGATTGATTGATCCATTTCTCTAATTACAATTGATATCCAAATTTTATATGTTATTTCCTGTCAATATATCTAATGCATGATACAAAATTATTTTTGTTAAAATTGCGATGTATGGAAAAATTTACAAGTAGTGATAAAAGACAATAAGCTAGTGGTCAACCTGGTCCCTTATATTGCATCCTATTGACATGAATATTAAGTGACATATATATTGACATGTGGTACTTATCACGTGCTTGCTACACTTGACAATTATTTCTCTGAACTTCAAATAACCAAAATCTCTAGTTGAATCAACATATTAATTTACTTAGTTTTTACTTTTTTTTTTTGCTATATATAACCTATCTAATATTTTCGAGTTTCAAGTCATTCTACATTTTTGAGAGGTTATATATGTATAATTTGACTATTTTCAAATGTTTTATACATGGTGTTACTGTCTAGAAATTAAGGTTAATGATCTTTGTTGAGCAGGATTGTAATCCAAAGATGGGGTTTCTGAGCTGGGTATCTGTTCACCAGAATCCTGCAAAACACGTTAGACTACCCCGGGGGTTGTTCCGGGATCACCCCTCCGACGCTCAAGTCAGTTAATGATTGAGGTAGACAGACAGTTTAGAGTGAGAAGTTCTAGTTAGTTAGGTGAGAATTCAATACCTTTCTCTTGATGGGGGCAAGGGGTATTTATAGCAGTGAGAATCCCTAGAAGGAGACCTTTTTTATGGGATGGGCCCCCTAGGGATTAGTTGTATTGCCTTTTCTGGTTATGATTATTGTGGCCAATGGGAATTCGAAGGAACTGCTGGACACGTCATGAGGGGTGGGACCCATAATGCCCATGTGTCCGTGCCAGCTGGCGCGTGATCTTGGGAATAATGAATGGGCCCAAACATTTAGCCCCATGCCAGGAAAGGGCGGAAGAGCCGTCCGATCGGGTGATGCTCGTTAGTGGCGTAATCATTCGCCGCAGCGCTTTCGATCCCCTAGCCGACCGGGTCGCGATCAACCTTAAATTTTCGTCCGAGCAACTTAGAAGGGGGACCTGGTGAGACGGGGGCCGACCGGCTCCAGGGTACCCGACCAGGTGGCTTCTCAGGTGGTGGCCACTCGGGTTAAATCATACGTTCCGAGGTGGTCGAGCGGATGCCTCTATGGAGGGAGACCTGCTCGATCGGAGGATTGACAAGTCCTCGCATGACCGACCGGGTAATTCTTGATGCTCGTTTTGAAAGACTGGACGGAGAAAAGAGGTACCTGGTCGGTCAAGAGGTTAGAGGGCCCAAAGTGTCCGACCATGTATTTTTATGCTAGGCGCTGCTCGGCAAGGAGCTAAGGAGCCACATGATGACCGATCAGGTTCCTCACTGATGGACGCTGCTCGGACAGGGGCGAATGAACCCTAGAATGGCCCACCAGGTACCTCCTAGCACTTGGCCAACTTGGCTAAGTGAAGGATGATGAAGGAGCCCTGCTCAGACAAGGGGCTAATGAGCCCCAAGGCGACCGACCAAGTTCCTAAATGACGGACGCTGTCGGACAGGGGCCAATGAGGCCTAGAATAGCCAACCAGGCGCCTCCTAGCACTTAGCATACTTGGTTAAGTGAAGGATGATGAGGAAGACCTACTCGGACAAGAAGCTAATCACTAGTAGAGAAAACTCGATTTGCATCGGTCCTGGGAACCCTATTTGCGTCGGACTTGGGTCCGACGGCACAGGTCTCGACGCAGATGACCTGTTATTGATTTGCGTCGTATGCGGAAACGACGCAAATATTTTAGCTATTTGCGTCGCACGTATACGGTGCGACGCCAAGTGCTCTTCCTAGTTCAGAAACTACAAACTATAAGGGGAATTTGCGTCGCACCTTGCACAGGGTGCGACGCAAATCAAGCATCTGCGTCGGACTGTATGCGATGTGTGACGCAAATCAAACAAAAAACAATAGAATCTGCGTCGCACCGTATTGAATGTGCGACGCAATTGGTAATTTTATTACAAAAAAAAATCTCATATCCAAATTTAAAATGAAATACACAGTAAGTTTACATACAAACAAGAAATACAAGAACAAAACCATGAATGCATTAATCTGAATCGAAACAACGAAATACAAATAGTTAACTGTTTTGCGTTAATCAGAATCGAAACAACAAAATACAGTCGAAACATTCTGAATCGAAACAACAAGAAGTACAAGAATGAAATGAGGAACGCAAATTTAATCGAAATTACAAGAAAATACAATATTGTTCTAACTGAATCGAATTAAGGAACAAAATACAAATAGTCTGTGTTCTACAAGTGCTCGTTGCTCTGTTTCGTGAACCACCAAACCGCATTCTGTTGTTGTAGCTGCTACTGCCGCTCTGTTTCGTGAACCACCAAACCTGCTGCTTGTGTTTTTTAAACAAAAAAACGAAAAAAATGAAAAAAATGAAAGGTCATCAGTAGAAAGTTTTTAGTTTTTAGATCTGAAAATGAAAAAAAGAATTTTCAGATTAGAAAATTAAAATCGAAAATCAAATCTAAAAAATGAAAAAATTGGCGATTTCGAGTAGTTGGAATCGAGTAGTTTAATGGCGATTGTGTTGTCGTCGAAAATGGCGATTTCGAGTGTAGATGAAAAATCAAGTGGTTGAAAAAAATGAATCAGATTGAAAAAAAAACGAACCTGTGTAGTCGCCGAAAATCAGATTTCTTCGCAGCTCTTCTTCGAATGTCGCCCTTCGTTCGTTCGTTCGCTGAAGTTCATGGCGCTCGTCGGAAAATGGAGTTGAGTTAGGAAGAACTTGAATTGAGAAAATACGAACTGGATTTTTTAGGTTTAAGTACCAATACGCAAATCAAACGAAATGGAGTGGGTGAGGGAGGGGAGAGAGAGAGAGAGAGAGAGAGAGAGAGAGAGAGAGGAGAGGAGATGAGTTTTTAGGTTTAAGGAACGAAATGGAGTGAGAGGAGAGTGAGAGTGGAAGCGGCGAGCTGGAGTTTTTAGGTTTAAGTACCAATACGTGAAGTATAAGGCTGGAGTATGTTGTCGGCCAAGGATCTGCGTCGGATGGGCCATGAAGTCCGACACAAATTACGCTTTTTGCAACGAATTAAAGTACCATGCGACGCAGATCCGCGAAGACGATTTGCGTCGTATGTGCCTAATGGTCCGACGCACATTGGGTTTTCGCAACGCACCTATGGTATATGTGACGCATATAGCTCATACTGGTGCTCATTTACACATGATGTGCGTCGTACTCTTCTTTGCGTCCGACGCAAGTTAACCTTTTGTGTCGTTTTGCTTTAAATTCGACGCACTTGGGGCGACGCAAATCGTCGTTTTTCTACTAGTGAACGAACCCCAAGGCGACCGACCAGGTTTCGTGATGACGGACGCTGTTCATACAGGAGCCAATGAGCCCTAGAATTGCCGATCAGGTGCCTCCTAGCACTTAGCTAACTTGGCTAAGTAAAGGATGATGAGGGAGACCTGCTCGGACAAGGAGCTAATGAGCCCCAAGGCGACCGACCAGGTTCCTTGTTGATGGACGCTGCTCGGACAGGGGTTAATGAGCCCTAGAATTGCCGACCATGTGCCTCCTAGCACTTAGCCAACTTGGCTAAGTGAACGATGGTGAAGGAGACCTACTCAGATAAGGAGCTAACGAGCCCCAAGGCGACCTACCAGGTTTCTTGATGATGGACGCTGCTCGGAAAAGGGCTAATGAACCCTAGAATAGCCGACCAGGTGCTTCCTAGCACTTAGCATACTTGGCTAAGTGAAGGATGATGAAGGAGACCTACTCGGATAAGGAGCCAATGAGTCCCAAAGCGACCGACCAGGTTCGTCAATGATTGATGCTGCTCGGACAGAGCTAATGAGTCCTTAAGTAGCCGACCAGGTGCCTCTTAGCACTTGGTTGATTTAGCGAAGTTAGAGGATTATGTGAAGGGCTGTGGACTCCTTTCCTGTCCGACCGGGTGCTTTTGGGTATCCGGGAATAGCACGGATTTTAGGATCAGCTGCTTTGATCGAGCGGGTGGCGCCGACCAAAATTTCCACATGGGGATGATGTAGGTTGAGTGGTTGAGCTAGCTGGAATGTATAGAGGTTTTGACGTTTCGACTTCCTTGGGCCGTCTTTTCAAGAGAGAAACGACGCAATTTGGGTCGTTTGGCAAGCCCATGAAGGGACACGCCCTGAGGCGTGCCTATATATTCCGTATAGGCGAAAGAGAGAGGGGTCATTTGCTCATTTCCTCAAATTCTTGTTTTCTTTCTCTCTCTAAAAAGCTCCAACTTCTCTCTACCTTTCCCAACGATTTTTTGGTTCCAATCGTTCGACCAGGTACGCACTTGCTTTTCTATTAACTTTTTATTTTTCTTTCAATAACCTCTGCCGACTCCCTTGTGCATAAATAATGGGAGATTCGTCCGAGTCGATGACACCCCTGACCTCGTCTCCCTACAAATTGTCCGAGGAGGTGAGGGGGATGGGAATAACTTTGGTGTCGACCTTAATAAGTTGCCCAAACCCCTTGGCCATTCCCGACGCAGTTTTGCTTTCGAGCCCATAATCGTCAGCGAAGGAGGAGGCCGAGGGCACTATTCCTTTCCCTTGGGAAGTGTCCCTTACCTTTCCTTCCTCTAAGAATTACTTAGATAAATATCTTGCTGATGGTGTAGTAAGGAATACCATGTCGGGAGACGAAGAAGAGACCTCTACCTCAGGCCGACCGGAGTATCCCGATCTAGATCCAAATTAAAGTGGGGTCCACGTTCGAAATTTCCTTTGCCTTATTTGCTGAAGGCTTTCCATGACGATCGGAGAGGGTAGGTAACTTGGTTTCATATAATGGACCCTTACTTGTTAGTCCGACCGGAGGCTTTCCACATGGTTTTGAATCCTCCCCCTGGCTGTATGACAATATATTATAAATTGATGGAGATGGGGCTCCGCTTTCCCTTGACTCAATTTGTGAAAGATCTGCTCAATGCTTACAATTTAACTATAAGCCAGATT
The DNA here is from genome assembly GCF_026745355.1 of Beta vulgaris subsp. vulgaris. Taxonomy (NCBI): domain Eukaryota; kingdom Viridiplantae; phylum Streptophyta; class Magnoliopsida; order Caryophyllales; family Amaranthaceae; genus Beta; species Beta vulgaris. The sequence continues at coordinate 32,750,371 of NC_079202.1, read as the reverse complement.
TCTCCTAACTCTTGTGGAGGCATCATAGCAGTTCAGGTGATCCGCGCCATGTTAAAAGTCCGACCAACCCTCACTCTTTGGGGGCACATGTTCAAGTTAGTTGAAATGATGGCCGCTGAAAATGGTCCTGCTTGGTGGTATTCCAGATCCAACAGGGGTACAAGGCGGTGCTCGACTTGCCCTCTTCTCAAAAGGGATTCAGGAGGGAATTTGCCTTTGTGTTTTTTGGAGTTGATTGGGGGATCCCTACTGTCCGAACAGAGGTGGAGCCCAACTTCGAACTGAATTTTAGGGTCCCTGATTTGTCCGAAGAGGAAGCAATCGCTGCCTGTTATATGAAGACCGAGTCCAAGCTTTTCCAGGGGGGCGAGGTTTATGTAGCCACACTAGTGGAAAAAACATCAATTGCTCCGGTTAAAAACCATACAAATGCTCCGTATATGACCTGTAGCAGACGCCATACGAGCATTTGAACGTTTTTCAAATGCTCCGGTTGTCAACCGAAGCATTTAGTCTTTCAAATGCTCCGGTTGTGCAAAAAACTGGAGCATTTGATGTTTTTATATGCTCAAAATGGGTCAAATGCTCCGGTTTTTGGCTAAAAACCGGAGCATTTGTGTACTAAATGCTTCAGTTTTTCCTAATAACCGGAGCATTTGCTAATGTTATTTTTTTTAAAAAAAAATACAGTCGTTGCTGCACATCAGCAAGCTAAGCAAATCATACAGCAACAACGAAAAAGGCAGATATTTTTCTTCTTCGTGCCATTCATAGCTCTACAGATAAATCAATAAGTATCTTCACATCAACCATCAAATGATAGAAAATCTATCCTAATCTCGAATCAATTGCTCAAAAGACTAAAAACCCAATTCAGTTCCCCAATTCTCTCTTGCTCCCGCCTTTTTCTTTCCTCTGGCAGCGCTGTGTTTGTTGGTGTTCGTCGCTCCTTTAGTAAGAAACCCGTAGAAACACAGAAACCTGCAAAGGAGCAGACATATATGTGAAAGAAGTAGCATTAAGAGATAAGATGCATAATCAGACAATCAAGGGGCTATATAGCAAGTCTTTTAACCATTATGTTAGTCTAAGAATGCAAAACTTAGTCTATAAATGACAAAGTTGGTCGTCAAGTAACACCCGTGATTTGCTTGGAGGCCTAAGAAGGTCAATGTGTATAGAAAAAAACCTATCCCCTAACGAGTCAAGACACGGCAATAAGTCTAATGAACAAACCATTCTAATTTAGCTTGGACTTACATGAGACTCTCACAAAAACCTCTCTTTTTGAGAAATATATTCCAGCTTAATAAATTCAGACAATCAGTATATAAAATACACTCTCAGAAGAGAGCCCGCGAGATGAAATACAAAACAAGTCAGCTCCCAAGGTAAGCTAATCGAAAATCAAGATATGGTAAGTATTTTAACCTTAATTAAACATGTAATCCACACAAATAACATGATTTTGATTCGTGAATAAGAATCCTTTATCTTCATGATAGAACTACTTAACCTTAATCATGTATAATGTTGGTAATATCTACGCATGTATGAAATCAAGTAAACTTCAGTGCATACCTACTTTTCCTCGGTATCATCAAAGCGCTGGGTGATCAGTCTGCCAACAATTTCATCATTCTTAGGAGGGGAATACTTTGAGGTGTAATTCCAAAAGCTGCTCCCATCGCTAATTGAGCACTTGACTCCTAGGGGGAAAAAGAAATAGAATCGCGTAATGAAGAACTGTACAATAGTTACTTTTCGTATGCTGTCAATATGTATCTCATAATACTAAGTTGGGATAGATAACTACCGGGTGATATTCAAGCGAATTGTTAATAATAGTCAAGCGAATGGACTCCAGCAGGATCATCAACATTTCTTCCCGTATCCCTACATGAAATTTACCAGCAATATATATATATATATATATATATTAATATTATTATATATATATACATATATATATATATATACATATATATATATATATACATATAATATATAATAACATATATATATATATATACATATATATATATATATACATATTATATAATATACATATATATATATAACATATAATACATATAATATATATATATACATATATATATATATATATACATATATATATATATACATATATATATATATATATGGGGACGCAGTTTGCCTTGCAGAAAAATCATAGGAAAACCAAATTAAAGAACATAATGGTACTCTGCCTAAAGCATGAAAATAACTTTTCTCATAAATTAGAATGGTTCCATTCCAAAAGCCTCTCAATGGCAGGCTATACTAATTACAAGTACATGAACCCAAAGAATATAAGTGGGGAAGGGAATATGAATTCATGCAAAACATGATCAAACTATGAGGCTCTTGATAATTATATTCATATATAGCAAATACAAGTTTCTCAGACGCAAAAAAGTAATCATAAATCGTGATAAAGTTGAAAAGGCAACCGAATTATAATTACCTCCTCGTCATATTCTGTTTTAAGTTATGTTCACTTGATAATTTCTCCATTTCTAACACTTTAATATGAAAGGTAAACATAACAAAGTTGTAATATTAAAAATAAGTGAAAAATAATTCCCCTCTGTCCCAAATAAATACCACAATCATCCTTCACCTTTCAATTCTTAAATCTCCACCATATTGTTATAGTAGTATTTCTTTGAATTTATACCACAATCATCCTTCACCTTTTGAATTTTTAAACCTCCACCATACTACTGTAGTAGTATTTCATTGATTTTAGAGTAAAGGGGTATCTTTAAGGGTAAGATTAAGAATTCAAAATTCAACTTGATACATTTTAAAAGTGGCCTACTGTTTTGGATGGTCTTACATGGAATGTAGACAAATATTTATTGACGAGAGGGCTATAATCTTCTAAACATAAGACAACTTACTCCAAGGAAAGCTTCTAGAGCAAAAATAGTGTACTTATTGGGTGGGATAACATTTAAGAACATTGCAAGCCATCTCCAACCTTCTTCCAATCCATGCATATTCAGAACTCCTTCAGCTACAGTCTACACAAGAAACACATGCCGTTTATTTGTTTTGATGTGAAAGAATTGATAACAAACCATTTATGAGTTGTGGAGTCTTTGGAAGGAATCTATGAAAACCTGGACTAGAGCCCCATATAGTTTCATCACAGATCCTAACCGTTTCAGATAGTTATATGTTTTCTCTAGCTCCCCATCTTCTTCCTTATAGCCTATGGCTTTGAAATAATTATATTCTTTTCCAAATGCAGACTTATGTATGCAAAAGAGAGAAGATATCAGTTTTTGAATTTCAGAAACTTGCATTGCTTAAGAATTAACGACGGATAAACAAAATAAACACATAAAAAAGGAAAAAGCCCATTCTTGGGCTAAAAAAAAAATCAAGCAATGCACACAATTTATGCAGGGTCTATTTAAATGAGTCTAAATCAAATGAGAACAATGGTCCAAGTATTGTAGAAATAACAACATGATCATCATAAAGAACAAAGACAAGACATAAGAAGTCAGTTTCAGATGAAGGGTGACAACACAAACATTAAGCTCCATATACCTTTGAGATCATTATATGTTTTGGAACAGTGTAGATACAAGCTCTGTTAAACTCTGCAAGGAGACATTCCATGACAGTTGGGACCTGGGTCATTAGCAGTATATACATGAAATAATCAAGAGTAATTGCAAAATATAAATAAAGGTTTCAACACCTAAAACCTTTAATAACCCAGGTGACTAATCTTTTCACCCAAATTTGCCTAATCAGTAATTGTCTGAGCTTTAGCTTATCTGAAAATAAACGTTTCTAGCCCTTGCAGGACTTTATCTGAACTTCATTTTTCCTTAAATAAGATTTTCAAGGTAAAGAGAAAAACCAAAACCACTAATCAGCTTGGAATTTATATCCATTTTGTTGCCATGGATGCATTTTGTCATCCTAGCTGTAAGCCTGGCCATATAAACCTAATTACCTTTTCGGAAGGGTCTGCAGAACTTTACCTAGCCTCTCTAACAGAAGCATTTTAATTGACAAGGAAAAAAACCAAGAGAGACAGATCTCTATAAGAAGTTAAGGCCACGTTTTCTTGGTGAGACAAGATAAGCAAAAGCAAAGTCGATACTTATAACTTAATGCCACCGCTTTCTGCTCTCATGTCACTTTTCGTCTTAAATCATTCTAAGGAATGATAGCATTAGTTACACAGATAAAGCTGGATATAAATTTCAGCATAAATATTAGAAACCAACCAGTTGTGCACTAACATAAGTGATTACATATAAGACTTGATAGCCATAACTGTTTGCTTTGAAACCTAGAAATCTTACTCGACAAATTCAGCATGATTATGACAGAGAAGGAGGCGAAATTTCCAAAATACAGACAGTTTAGAGTATATATGCAAGCTTATATCCCTAACTTTAAACTAGAAATGCAATCTTAACCCTAATTAAAATAAAATTCAAGAAAAAATTTAACCTAGAAATGTAATCTTAACCCTAAGTCAGTAGAGTGAACAATGAGCTTGAAGTAGAACAAGCATTGAATTGAACCCTAGAACCATAGATTCTAGGGCTACTGCTGCTCCAAATTGGGCGGATCTAGCATCGGAGTGGAGCAGCCAGCGAGAGAGTAGCAAGAGATATAGGAGAGAGAGTGAAATAGGGGAAGTTGAGAGATATATGTACCTCGCAAGTCATCTTTGTTCACACCTCGCAATTCTTCTACTCTTCTTTGTGGCTCATATTATGTAACTTCGTATTCATTTTCGGTCTTTTTGGCATCTTCTATGTCGTTGTCATTGTCATCTTGGTACAAGTTCAGCAAATTAAAAACCTCCTTCGATGCCATTTGAGAAATTCTAGGATTTGTGAGAGAAGCAAAGTTTGAATTGGAAGGGAGAAATTAGGGTATATAGGAGAGAGAGTGAAATTGGGGAAGTTCATTATTGAGAGGGTTTTAACGATTAAGATCGCAGAAGAAGGAAATAGGATTTGGGAGGGATGAACGAGAAAATGTTTGTTTGAGACTTCCACAGGGTAGATGAGAGAGATCGAGAGTGGAGAGGGTAAGAGAGAGAAAGGGAGAAAGAGAGAGTGGGTCGAACAGAGAGAAGCAAGAGAAAAATCAAAAGGGGGAGAGCAGTCATTAGAATCGAGGAGAGGAGGGGAGCGAGTGAAAAAAAAAAGTGGCAGGAAAAACAAATGCTCCGGTCGAACGGAGCATTTGTGAATCTTTTATATTAAAATATTAAAGGAACTAAGCAAATGCTCTGTTTGTGAAACAACCAAAACATTTGACAAGTAGCAAAAGAACTTTTTTCCACTAGTGCCAACAATTGATTACAAAGTTGTCGCCTGTTTAAAAACGAGCTTTTACTATCGGTAGTGGGATTGAGTCGGACGTTCCCCAAGGGTATTTGGCCGAGGGGGTTGTTTGCTGAATACTTTGTCATTTTTTGCAATACTTATTTGTTTTTTTTTTGTTACAACTTCTTCCTTAGCGTTCATGATTGATTCAGATCCACAAATGGCCGACAAGCTAAACAACGCTGCCATGGGAGCTGCTCGGTTGTGGGCAGAGCTGAAGGAGAAGTCTCTGGGTGTTCCCCCTCCCTCCAAGGTTAGCTTCTTACTTGATTTTGTTGCCACAACATTTTGATTTCCGACCAACCCCTTTTGGTAAATTTCAGGATCCTTCGAAGCCCAAGGCTTCTAAGAAGAGGAAGGAAAGGGCGGCTGAGAAGGCAGTAGCTAAAGCCTAGGCTGAGCTGGCTAAAAAATAAAAATCCGTGGAGGTTAACAACCCTCAGGGCGAAGTGCCCGCAAAACAGGCCGAGGGGACCCGTATCTCTCTCCACTCCTTTGACTTCAAGCCAGTGGGGACTCCTCAGTATACTCCCACCTCTCCCCCTCGCTGACTGACCGACGATCCGGAGGTAGTGAGCTTGGCTTTGGCCCGACCCTTCAATGAACTGGATCGTCACGGGCTGTACAATGCCAAAGTCTACCTCTATGGCATGGCCTACCAGGAGTAAATCAATAGCTCGAGCGGGGAGCAGGAGACCGAAGACATGTTCCGCTGCTGGGTCGAGGTGAGTTATGGCCGCTCTTTGTTCTGATTTTTGTCATGATTTTTGCATAACTGTCTTCACTCCCCTTTCAGTTTTCAGCTCGGTTGACTAACGTGGCCAAGAACAGAGTTCATCTAGTCGAGGAGGTGGATGACTTGAGCAAGAAGGGGAAGAAACATTTTGATGAGGTCCACGCGGCTAAGGAGGGCCAGAGGATTGTTGAGGCCAATCTGACCAACATTGAGCGTTGCATCAAATGAGACCAAGAGGACTTTCAGGCCGAACGGGATAAATGGACAGCTGAAAGGGATGACCTGGTCACTGTAAGAGAGGAGGTTATGTTGGCCAAGCTGGCGACTGAGACAAAAACAGTCGAGGCCTTGAAGCAAGTTGCTGAGCTCTTGGCTCGCCTATTTGAGACGGAAAAACTTGTGCGCACTTAGGAGGATTGGCTCACCTCCTGGAGGCAATCAAAGGACCACGAGGTGTTCGCCAATGAGGTTAGCTCAAAATCCCATAAAATGGGGGAGGACGACGCTTTGGATAGGATGAAGAAGGCGTTCGCCGAGTCCCATCCTACCTTTGCTTGGGACGCCGCCATGGCTAGCTATCAGGTCTTGGCCAACGTCGAGGATGCTGCCATCCTTGCCAAGCTGAACATAGGCCTCTCAGATGGCGAGTCTAACGACGCCGAAGGGGAGGACCCTCCAACTAAGTTAGGTCGGTCCGAAGAGCTTACTGGAAGCACCAATGATTTGACCGATCCCCCTCCTACCTAGATTTTTAGTGTTTTGAATTGTACTTAGTATTAACTGGCTTTTGGTAGTACCAAGCCTTATTTTGTAACAGATATTTTATGAAATATGATCAAGTTTTGGGGAACGATTTTGTTTGTCATTTGCAATCTCTTTGTTTATCATGTTGTCCGACCACCGCTTTGGTTAGTTTTTTTTTTTTGTTGGACTAGTTAAGTCATGTTTTCTTGAAAATACACGATTATTTTTGACTGGTTAAGTCCTGACCGACTGGTAAAGTCATTCATATATGTCACCTTGAAATGGCCCGAGCGATTACATTCCAGATCCTTGGCTGGTGCTACATTACACTGTTTACATATGCCCCGATCGCAATTGACGAACATTAGACATAGAACCTTTTGAGGTTATCTGCATTCCATGGCCGAGCTAACGGAGTTCCCTAAGAGTTCTCTAGTCAGAAGGTGCCAGGTTTGACGACTTTAGTTACTTTATAAGGGTCGTACCAATTTGCCCCTAGCATTCTTTTGAGGTGTGAGAGCCCTGTCGCTTCGACCTTCCTTACTACCCAGTCACCGAGTTGGATGAGCCTAACTTTTATTCGGCAGTTGAACTGTCGAGTAACTCTTTGCTTGTAACGAATTGATCACAACAAGGCGTTACCTCGCGTTTCTGGTAGCAAATCCAAGTTAATGGGCTTTTCTTCTTCATTTCACTTGAAGTCATAGAAGGTCATACAGGGTGAAGGGATGTCGAATTCTACTGGGAGAACTGCCTCACTGCCATAAACCAGGCCGAATGGGGAGCTACCAGTAGCCTACTTTGTGGTTGTCCTGGCCGATCAGAGTACCCCAGGTAGGTCATCTACCCAAGCCCCTTTCGCCGCATCTAAGAATTTCTTGATCCCTTTAAGCACTATCTTGTTGGCTGACTCTGCTTGACTGTTGGTTTGTGGTCGGGGGACTGCTGAGAACCTGGTTTGTATGCCGAAGCGTGCGCAGTAATCTCGGGTAGGACCACTATTGAATTGCCTGCCGTTGTAGATTCTAAGGCTCTGGGCACCTCGAATCTGGTGATGATATTCTTCCATATGAAGGCTCGAACCTGTTTGTTAGTTATTGGTGCTAGTGGTTTGGCTTCAGTCCTCTTGGTGAAGTAGTATATGGCCACTATCAAGAACTTGCACTAACCAGAAGCTGGGGGAAAGGGATCGAGTAGGTCCATGACCTACTTATCAAATGGAAGAATTGCTTGTATTGTAGTGAGGGGAGTAGCTGGTGCCTTTGGGATGTCCGAATGGATCTGACAAGTGGGACATCTCTTCACCAACTCCTGAGCATCAGCTTTCAGCATGGGCTAGTAATATCCTACCCTTAGGGCTTTGCCAGTGATGGTTCTTCCACCTTGGTGGCTGCCACAAGCCCCTTGATGGATTTCCCTTAGGATGTAATCTCCCTCTTTGGGGTTACGCACTTGAAGAAGGGATGGGTGTATGATTTTGTAGAGCTGCCTTCGTTCCATAGGAACCATCCATACTTGTGTTTGATTCTTTCGGCCTCTTTGGGACTTCCTGGGAGTACCCCATCCTTAAGATATCTGACCACATCTTCCATCCAAGTGGAGGTTCGATTCATAGATAATTGCTCCTTTCCATTTATGCTAGGCTGGCGGAACAATTCCCACATTATCAACCGAAGGCCAGACCCTTCTGCTGAGCTGGCCATTCGGGTTAAGGCGTCAGCCTGCTAATTTTCCGACCGCGGTATGTGGCTGATGTGGAAATGAGATAACTTTTTGATGATCTCTTGGGCCTTGGCTAAATACATCCGCATGTTGTCTTCTTTAGCTTCATATTCGCCCGAGACTTGACCCAATATAATCTGCGAGTCAGACTTAGCATTGACTGTTATTGCCCCGACAAAAATGCAGAGCTAAAGCCCAAAGATGAGAGCTTCGTATTTAGCTTCATTGTTGGACCCTAGGAACTCAAACTTGATGGCATATTCCATCTTGTCTCCGACCGAGGGTTTGAGCACCAGTTCGGCTCCACACCATGAGTTGGTGGAGGAACCATCCACAAACATTTCCCATTCTTCCATTTGGCCGACCGGAGGTCGAGTTGTGCATTCAGTTATAAAATTCGCCAAGGCCGGGGCCTTTATTTCCTTCTGGTTTCATACTCTAGACCAAATTCAGCGAGCTGGTCGCCCCAATCTGTCATCCGCCTGGAGTGGTTCCTACTTTCTACCACTTTCCTGAGGGGTTATGCGGTGAGGACGTTGATCTGATGCGCCTGGAAATAAGGCTTGAGCTTTCGACTAGCCATGACGAGGGTGAACACAATCTTCTCCACTTTGCTATATTTTGCTTCTTCTCCTCGAAAAGCATGGCTGATGAAGTAGACCAGGTGTTGCTTTCCTTCTCTCTCACGAGTACTGCGCTGAGCGCGTAATCAGATACCGCCAAGTATATAAACAGCGTTTCCCCCGGCAAGGGGGACATAAGTTTTGGGAGGGTTGAGAGGTGTTCTCTGAGGGAGGCGAAGGGCTGCTCGGCTTCTTCGTCCCAAGCGAATTCTTTTCTTTTGAGAGCTTTAAAGAAAACCAAGCTCTTATCGGCTGACCGAGATAAGAAACATCCGAGCGCAGCTAGACAACCGGATAGGCGTTGCACTTCCCGAACGTTCGTCTACTAGAAAACCGAGGCACTTTCCCCCTTTTACTCCGAACACAAATTTTTTCGGGTTCATCATCATGCGGTATTTCCTCAATGTGCTCAGAGTTTCTCTAAGGTTTGAGGAGAGATCGGAGTGGGCCTTGGTTTTGACTATCATGTCATCGATGTATACCTCAATGTTCTTACCCAACTGACCACTGAAGATTTTATTGACCGCCCTATGATAAGTAGCTCCCGCATTTTTGAACCAGAACGACATCATTTTATAGCTGTAAACCCCTTGGGGTGTGACGAAGGTGGTGTGTACTCTGTCATGTTTGGCCATAGGTATTTGGTGGTACCCGACGTTTGCATCCATAAAGCTTAGGAGGGCGTAACCGGCTGTAGAGTCAACCAGCCTGTCGATTTTCGCCAGAGGGTGATTGTCTTTTGGAAAGGCCTTGTTCAGGTATGTGAAATCTTCACACATGCGCCACACTCCACTTGATTTCTTGACCAGCACAACATTGGCCAACCATTCCGAGTATTGGCATTTTTCTACGAATCCAGCTTCAAGTAGTTTCTTGACTTCAGCTGCTGCAGCTTTACTTCTTTCAGGACCCTGATGCCTCAGCTTTTGCTTTACCGGCGTGAACCCATCTTTGATGTTCAGGTCATGATACATGATCTTGGGGTCGAGTCAGGGAATTTCTGAAGCCTCATAGGCGAACACATCCTGGAACTCCTTGAGCACTTGGACAACTTCCGCTTTTGTCTACGGGTCCGTAGCTTTGCCCACCCTCACTGTCCGATCAGGTTCATCATCGATCGCAACTTCTTCATCTTCCTCAGGCTGAGGCCGTTCGTATTGTTTGGGGTTCTCTGTGATGTATACCCCAAGGCCCCCTGACAGGCCATCCTCTCCTTTTCTCTTCTTCGAGTCCTCTTGTTCGTCGACATCAGATTTATTCTTCTTCAAACTATTTACGTAGCACTCTCTTTCTGCTTGTTGATCTCCCTGGATCTTCCCTACCTTACCATCGTCTGTTTCGAACTACATGAGAAGTTGGTAGGTGGAGATGGCAGCCTTTGTTTTGTTTAGAGTGGGTTCCCCCATTATTATAGTGTAGGGTAAGGGGATGTCGACCGGCCAACAAGAAGTCAATTGGTAGGCTTCTCCCTTTGCCTTTTTCGCCCACCCGAGTGGGTAATTTTATAGACCCGACTGGATGTACAGAGTTTTCCCGAAGCCTATGAGTGGCTGATCGAGGGGGCGACATCCTTCTCGCTATAATTCAGCTTATTCAGACATTTCAGCATGATGATGTCCGCCGACGACCCATTGTCGACCAACACTCGCTTCACCCTAGTGTTGGCCACTTTGAGCTCGATGATCAGGGGGTCATCGTGTGGTGTGCTTATGGGCCGGCTGGACTCCCCAAAGGTCATGATGGGGCAATCCGACCGGGGTTGCTGAACATCAAGCACTTGATGTTTGAGGATCTAGAGATGAGCTTTGCGAGCTCAGCCGGTTAGGCCTCCCGAGGCGAAGCCGCCTGCAATGACACCGATGAACCCCTTGGTGTCCCCGCTATTAGACCGCCCGACCTTCTGCTTGCCTTTTTCTTCGCTAGTTTGCTTAAGGTAGCGGTTCAGTTTGCCCTGGTCTGCCAGATTATCTAGCCCCTGCTTCAGCTCTCTACAATCTTTGGTCGTGTGACCACATTCCCGGTGGTACTCACACCATTGGCTTTTGTCCCGCTGATGGGCTGATGTCCAGGTAGATCTCTCATCGGTTCTTGCTGAATTAGGGGTCGTGGCCATGGTCACTGAAACGGTCCGATCGACCCCCTATTTTTTGCTGTTTAGGTTGGTTCTTGTGATTTCCTTCTTCTTTCCTCTTCTTACTCCCATCGTCCGAGTAGCGACATATGTCTGTCACTTGGATGAACCTTTGAGCCTTTGTCATGGCCTCAGAGAAGGTCTTGACTTCAATTTCAGCCAAGGACGATCTGAGCCGACCAGGCTAAAGCCTAGATATTAGAGCGGCGAAGGCTACCGCATCTTGCAGATCGGATACCTTCAGTGATTCTTCGTTGAATCTTTTGATGTAGTCGGCTAGACTCTCGTTCTTTTCTTGTCTAACTCCCATGAGATGAAGGCTTGTTTTCTTTTGCCTTTTTCCCGCCACGAGCTGATGGGAGAACATGTCCTCGAGTACTGCAAAATCGGTGATAATTCCAGCGGGTAGCTCTAGGAACCAATTCAAGGCGAGGCCCTTCAAAGTAGTAGGGAAGAAACGGCACCACATGGCCTTACAGCTGGTCTGCACACTCATTTAGGCCTTGTAAGTGGCACATTTGATCATCCGGGTCGGTAAGGCCCGTAAACTGCTTGATCTGAGGTGTTTTGATTTTTCCTGGGGTGGGGGTTTCTAGGATATCCCGGCTGAACGGGGTCATGAACTTCAGACCGCCATTACTCAATCGAAGGGGTTTGAAATGCGCAGTCACCCTGCCCCTCCTGCTGAGCTGGTTTCTTGTCCAGGAGCTGACGAGCATCGTACCCCTAGCTGCAGCGCTTCTGGTTAAGGAAGTGTCTAGCATCGTAGGGTTTGTGCCTGGGATCTCCCCTCGGCGACTTAGAAACATGGGTTTCCTCTCTTTGAAGAGCTGACTCGTGACGGGCCGACCTCTCCTTAGGTGGGGGGCGTTCATCCGGCTTAGACCGCTTCTTATGGGATCGACTGGGTTCTCTGGTCTCGGACCTTTGCCGGCTAGGCTGGCCGAGAGCAGCGCGAGGGTCATGATCTTCTCTCTAGTAGCGCCCGAAGGCCTGATCCCGGGGTTCATGAGGGTTGCCGAGGCGGTTCTGAACCTGTCCGTGTTGGAAGGTGGTCACCATGTCCATGAAACTCTGTTGCAAGGTCTGCTGCACCTAGGCTGCTATGAGGGCAATATCTGTTGTGAACAATGGCTGAGGGTCAGCATGCTGTATCTGCTAGGATGGGGACTATTTTTTGATTCCCGTGGGACAATTCCTGATCCGGGTCGATGGTTTGGACCGTGGGGGACCGGCGAGCGGTGGAGGGTGCTCGGTCCGATCTCCTGTGGTGCGAAGGTGAAGGTTCCCTTTTAGACCTCTGGTCCTGGGTAGAGGGTTGTTTGTTACGAGTGTTTTTGGTAGGTGCCATTGCTGAGCAACAATGGGGTTGGGTTTTTGCTGAGTGGCGATTGGTGAACTTTGCTAAGTGGTGGCGAAGTAACTTTTTGTACTTTTCCCACAGACGGCGCCAAACTGTTTATGTCTAGAAATTAAGGTTAATGATCTGTGCTGAGCAGGACTGTAATCCAATGATGGGGTTTCTGAGCTGGGTATATGTTCACCAGATTCCTGCAAAACACATTAGACTACCCCGGGGGTTGTTTCGGGATTACCCCTCCGACGCTCAAGTCAGTTGATGATTGAGGTAGAAAGTGAGTCTAGAGTGAGAAGTTCTATTTAGTTAGGTGAGAATTCAATACCCTTCTCTTGATGGGACAAGGGGTATTTATAGCAATGAGAATCCCTAGAAGAAGACCTTTTTGATGGGATGGGCCTCCTAGGGATTAGCTGTATTGCCTTTTATGGTTATGATTATTGTTGGCCCAATGGAAATTCCAAGAAACCGTTGGACACGTCATGAGGGGGTGGGACCCACAATGCCCATGTGTCCGTGCCAGCTGGCGTGTGATCCTGGGCATAATGAATGTGCCCAAACACATTAGTGAATAAATAATGTTCTGAATAACCAGAATAAAAAGTTTGGTCTCTTCATGATATCATGTAATAATATGTATAGAACATCTATGATTTAACACCAATAATAAATTGTTCTTTTCAGCATTATATGCTGGCAAAGGCAAATGCCCCGCAATTAAGAAGAGGGGTTCTTCCAAATGATTCGCATCTTTAGTCATGTATGGAGTACCAATTAGCGGTTGATAAGGTTTTGTGTAGGCCATGATATCAGGTCACAATCAACAAACCACTTAGTGATCGAAAAGCTATAGCACATTGTGAAGTACTGTGTGTAGAAGCTCCACGTGTTGTTTGTCTTTCTTTTTCGTCAAAAGCAGCGCAGAAAGAAACCCATAGTATCTCGTAGGACAAGTCATGTAAACAGTTTATAAATCTTACTAGCACGTAAATTTGACTTTAAAAGTTAGTAAAAAGGTCTAAATGTTTAATACTTGTTAGTTATTAGTCATCTAATTAAAGGTTGTAGATCAAGCTAAGTTAAGTCTTGCTTTTTCATATGTCGACAAAACACATGTATGATATATTATTACTAAGATATTGCTATGAAAAGCGGCTTCTTTTCATCTCCAATGAATTATATAATTCAAATAAGTTTAGATAGATTGGTATAAATTACTAGACATATATATAATCATATAAATAAGTATAATTAAGTTATAAAAAAAGTTCAAATAAGTGAAATTGAAAATAAAAAATGGACGTTATGGCATGGTAAGTTGAAAAAAAAAAAACCTCCCAGGAAATTAAGGATAAATATGATAATTTCAATGTTATTGGGGTAAGAGAAACCTTAATAGAAGTGTTAGAGATAAATTAAATTTGTCTATGTCTTGATAGTTACATATAATTATAAGACTTTATTATGTTTTACTTTGAAAGGCGGGGGGAGCGATCAACTTGATGCGGAAAAGGCATCATCCAATAATGAGCTAGGCTGCTGGGAGTCTTTCTTTTATGAAGATCGGCTTCCCTTTAAGGTAGTTTTGATCTTACCATTTCCTTTAGGTTCTAAAAGAAAAGAGGCCCTAGTGGTATTTTATCCGAAACCTGTTTCTGCAGGGGCTGAAGCATAAACGGATCGCGCGCTGCGTGAAGACGGCTTCACCGAAAACTCCATCATTGAAACTCGCCGGAAATGGAGGAGTTAAGCTTCAACGTCGCCAATGCGGGCACTATCCTCGAGGGGACACTTTGTTCATTTGTCTTTAGGCACTCCAAATAAACTTTGAAGTGGTAGTAAATTGGTGGTTAAACTCTCACATCTCATTTTAAGGGGCATGTGTTCAATTCTTAATAGCTACACATTGTTAATATTTCAAAATGAATCGTAAATATGTGTATTACAAGTTTGAGAAGGGTGTCATGTGGCACATTCCTTTGATAGAATCGATTTTTAATATATTTGTATATAATTGATCAGATAACTCATTTTTTTATTTTTTTTTATTTTGTTGCTCTTACAAACCTCTATACATACAAGATTTCTTATTCACAAAACGGGATTGGTTAACAATGCTTAGATTTGATGTCTGGAGATTTATACCGCAATTCTAGTTCTAAGCATCTCTATATACAAATGTAAAAAGTTGTTGTAGGTCCATCTAACTTCCTTCTGCCACTATTGTTTTATCATTGAGGTTTTCTCTTGTTTTTGGCCCAAGAAAACACAATATTTATAATAAGTGAAGATGGGGGAGATTATACCTACAGATTCCCCTCTTCATGTTGCAGACAGTAAGAATATTTTGTCAAATCACTCCTTTAAATTTCGAACCTTAAAAGAATCTTAATGGTAATTGGCTATGGCTGCGGAACAAAGCCCTGAATAAGACACATGGGTTTCTATATATTGCATTCTTGCATAAGCTTGAAGTCAGATTCCAACAAGTGGATTGTTTCCTTAAAGGCATAAATAAAAATGCAATCACCCATATCTCAAAATTGTCTAGATTATCAAGCAAAAAGGTTCTTTTGAGATCATTTACTTTCTTTGACTACACGTAGTTAGTGGTTGTTTAGTATATATGAGCATGTACATGAGAGTTTCTATAAAGTTATTTTCCTTACGTAATTTTTAGAAAATACTCTTATAATGTTTGGTTGACATAAAGGAAATTACATTCCCCGTGAATTGATGTTAAAATTCTGAATAATCAAGGGTGAGGTGGATGAATAAACTCCTATGTTTTGTGAAAATTTTAATTTCCTAAGTAATTTTCACTGTTCCTATTATATCATATCCTATAAATCAAACAACTACCCAAATCATAAAATTATGAAAATTTTTATTGCCTATATAATAACTTGTATACCAAACAACCACTTAATTAGGTGACAAAAAATATTGGCTAACCAGTTCGAACCTGGAATAGGCTAATACCCACCTTATTTAAAATTGGTATTACTAAGACTGATTTTGGTATTCGAAACCGGATGCAACCATTTTCGCTATCTAATTTATTTGGACCTAGTATCCCTAGGTGTCCATTAGATTCAGTTCTGCAACTGGGTAGCCGATCCATAATTGATTATATTTATATGATGTTTTTAATGAAAATGATGTACGAGAAGTTGGAAAAACAATCTACAAAACTAAACATTACCACAAATAGACAAAAAGAAAACATGAGAATGAAAACAAGAGAGAGAATCTCGAGTATTTTTGCCCCAATTTCATCTTACGCCGGCAATCCTAACCTTAAGAACAAGAACAAATTACCGATTTCAAGCTCATTCATTCAGATCGTTGTGATTGTTGTAACTATATCATTACAGATGATCTCTATCATCCCATGGTTATCCACAAAAGTAGGTAACTCTTCATCTTTAAACTGCAAGAAGTTTTACAGATATGCAGTAATTAGTAGAGTGGTAAACATTAAAACCACTCACTGTTAGGACTATGAGCCTAGGAGAAGACTAATTGAGCTTATTTTCATCATTTCGCTACCTAATTCGTCCTTAATTTGAATTAGGTGGCTTCAATTTATGAGCTTTAAGTACAAAAATCTGAGAGGGCAAGGGTTTTATAGTTCATCGATAGGAGTGTTCATTTATTTCTTTGTCAGTGTTTGGCTTCAAGTGTCTTCAGTTTTTTTAGTTTAAGGTCATCATTTCTTTGAGAAAGCGGTCTGTTGTTTGCGAAAAGCAGACTTCTTTTGCGTCTGGTGGAGTTTTATCCATTATTTCAACTAATGTATTTTATGCGATGTGAAAGTTCTCTGGTAAGGTGAATTCAGAAGTGGAGTTTAGGGTTTTTTCCCTAAATATTTTGACTATTAGAGGTGGAACATTCAGGTAAATCTTTTTCTCGAAAATTTCTTTGATTAGTGATTTCCTATATTTCTTCTACCATTCCATTTGTGAGTTAGTGTGTTGTATTATCATGTTAGTTCCTAAATATTTTAAAGATGCTATTTTATCTAAACTTGTCGAAGGTGATGGTACGTCCTTGGATACCAATCCTCCTATTACTATATATGGTTGTCCCTAATTCGTCTATGGCTGGGTTATCCCATGTTTCTGGTTCTGCTATGTTGGGTGTAAGTGATTGTTCTGACCCTTTTTTTTCCTGATGTTGTTAATGTTGATGATTTTCCTCAAGTTAAAAAAGATGTAGATGATCTCCCTAAGTCATGTTTGACAGGTAAAATGCTAGGTAAAGCTATTGATTTGCAGACTATTATTAGTAGAACGGAAGTTGAATGGAAATTCTGTAAGGGTGAAATTGAATTCATGGATATGGGTAATCATTGGGTGATGATTAGGTTTGCTAACTTTGGGGATCTTTGTCTTGTGTGGTCCGGAAGACCATGGCATGTGCAGGGGGAACTTTTTGTTCTCCAACCATGGCGTGCTAACTTTGATCCTTATATTGAGGAATTGAAATGGATAGACCTGTGGGTTAGGATTCCAAGGTTTCCTATTGAGTTGTTAAATCCTGAATCCGTGGCTAACTTTTTGGCTTATAATAATGTGGGAACTTTTGTTAAACTTCATACAAGATCTCTTTTAGAGCATAAACTCCATTTCGCAAGGCTTTGTGTGAGAGTTGATATTACAGATGCATTGTTAGAATATGCTGAAATTGTTAGGGCTGGTGGCAATACTAGCGGTTATGTTTTGTGGTATGAAGATTTTTCTACTGGGTGTTCTTTTTGTGGAGGTGATGATCATAGTATTTAGAAGTGCTCTTTGTTGTACCCTCCTTAGAAAGAGGTTACAGTTATGTTACTTATGAATCCTAAAAAGAAATGGTTGGCAGATTTCCTTGAAAATGCTTCAAGGCAAGCTAAGTCTCTCACTACAGCTGAGTAAGCTAATGTAGTAGAGGAAAGGCCTAAGTATTTTCCTCGAAATTCTCATGTTCCTGGTGTTGGATCTGATGTTTTCATAATTCTTTTCGAAAGAAATCCTACTTAAATCCTGGTTAGAAGGGTAATGTGATTAATGAAGGTGAATAAGTTGGAGCTTGGAGAGTTGTTGCGTTGAGTTTGTCTAAGACGAATGAGAAAGGTAAAGCTTCAATGATTTTTTATGTTGTTGATGTGGAGTCCTATGATCAGTGCAATGCTAGGGTTTGGGCTATTGCCTTTCCCTCCTCCCCCTGCCAATGATGAAATTATTTCTCTTGTTCCTCTGAGAGTAGTGTACCCAGCAACTTTATTTGCTCGGAATTCTAATGAGGATGCTGATGATTTTCTCCCTGAGGAGGATGACATTCTTGCTATTGATGACACCTTTTATGGTGTTGAAGAAGACACCTATATTATTGATGAGTTGCAGAATGATGCTGATGCTATGATAGATGATATTTGTCTCAGCCTGAAAATTCTTTTCACTCAATTAATTCTGAGGCATCAATGATCAAGCAAATTAAGGGAATGGATGTTGAAAAGGCTAATCCTGTGAAGCAAGTTTCTTCTTCAACTTCAGCCAAAAGGAGAAAGGAACATAGGGAGGATGATTCTGCCTCATCTGGCCTGAAGAAGGGGCAGTGTCTAGTCAAGGTTGTCTTTCATCTGCCAATTTTTTGTGAATGAATGTAAGTTTTTGGAACATTACGGGCTGCAAGAGGTATTTTGCAGCAGAAGAAATTAAAGATTTTTGTAAATGTAATAATGTGCATGACTGCACGTTATGGTTGTTTGTGAAACCAAAGTGAAATCCTCTCTCTTTGAAGGGAGTGTAAGGCAATGTGGCTTCACTTATTTTGATTATGTCCCTACTGTTGGGCTAACAAGTGGCCTATGGTATTTAAGGAAGGATAACCCTTCTAATTCATTTATTTTGAAGGTTGTTCATAAAACTAGTAGATTTATGACCTGTTCAATTGAAGTTTTATTTATGAACTGCTTATTCATTGCTATTTTTGTATATGCTCCACCTAACTATGCTCTAAAATAAGATTTTTAGGAGGGGCTGATTGTATATTTAAGTGCACTAGATTTGCCTTTTATGATTATGGGAGATTTCAATGAGTTGAGCTCAAGTAATGATAAATTACGAGGAGCTTAATTTAAAATCTTTTGTTTGAATCAGTTGAATGTGTAGAGTTACATTTTGAAGGAAACTCTTATACTTGGCGGAAAAAACCGCGGGCCTAATAATATACTTAAATGATTAGATAGAGGTGTAGTTAGTTTGGACTAGATGAATTTATTTCCTACTTCAAAAGTTAAGCATCATAATTTTACTTCTTCCAATCATTGCCCAATCTTGCTATCTTTAAATCTAAGTCAAGTTAGAAATGCCCCTCCATTTTGTTTTAATAAACAATGGACCTCGACAGACGACTTTGATTGTATAGTTAAAAAGTCCTGCAGTACTCGTTTTCAAGGATCTCATCTGTTTTGTTTCACTTGTAAATGTAAACTTTTAAAAGAAAAAGCTAAAGTCTGGTCTACTACAAGGTTTGGGAGTATTTTTCGGCAACTCAGAGTAGTTGAGGAGGAATCAAAATCTATTCAAGAGCGATTGATTGTAGAAAGTGACTCTCAATACCTTAATATAAATTTATTTATAGTTAAAAAAATAAGCTTTTAATTTTTCAAGACATTCATTGGAAAACAATAGTTAAATCTAATCATTTACAACTAAGTGATGCAAATACTAGTTATTATCATGCATGTGCCATCATTAGAAAGAATCGTAATCTGACAAACTCACTCCAAGATGAGCAATGTAATGAGATTAGGCATCCTTCGAGAATTGAGGTGTGTATTAACTAATGAATTTCGACAATGATTTTTGAGGAACACAAATTGTTCTATTAGCAATTAGGAGGATTTTGATCTTTTAGAAAGGAAAATTTTAAAAGAAGATAATGAATTGCTTAGTAAAGAGGTCACGTCTGAGGAAGTTAAAGTAGCTACTTTTGATTTAACACCTGATAAATCCCCTGGGCCGGATGGTTTTCCCGCTTTCTTTTTTCAAAAGTATTGGTTTCTAATTGGAAGATCGTTATTTAGAGCTCTTGGGGCTTTTTCCACTCAGAAAATCTCCTAAAGGAAGCTAATCATACCTTTATCACTCTTATTCCAAAGATTGATAACCCCTCAAATCCTAACCATTTTCGGCCTATTAGTCTTTGTTCTACTAATTATAAGATTATCTCAAAGGTAATGACAAATAGATTAAAAGAGGTATTAGGTAAAATTATTCACCCTCTTCAAGGGGCTTTTGTCCCAGAAAGATTAATTCAAGATAACATTCTAATAGCACATGAAGTTTTTCACTCATTTAAAAATCAAAAAGGATTAGAGGGATGGATTTCTATTAAACTAGATATGGAAAAGTGTATGATAGATTAGAATGGAACTATATTTTTAAGGTCTTTGAAATGTTAGGTTTTAGTGATAAATGAATTAATTGGTTAAGGCAATGCATTACTACTGTCTCTTGTTTAGTTCTCGTAAATTGGATCCCTGGAAAAATGTTTACCCCAACCCGGGGAACTAGACAAGGGGATCCTTTATCTCCCTATATTTTCATTCTTTGTGCAGAAATTTTAGCTCGTAAATTCCACCAAGCCAGTCTATTTGGCTCAAGAGATATAGGGGTTAAACTAGGCCATTTTAGCGTTAAGATCCGCTTTCTTACTTTTGCAGACGACACAATGATTTTTGCTAGAGCAACGACAGATAGTTGTCATATCATAAAGGACATTATCGACAAATATTATTTTAAGTCTTGTCAATTAGTTAATTTTCATAAATCAGCCTTTCAACGTACGCAAAATGTAGGTGGTCTCATTTCTAAGGGGTTTGCTAGTATTCTCCAGACGGAAGAGACTCTTGTGTTAGGTAAATATTTGGGTTGTCCTATTATATGCACTAAAGTTACGAATCACACTTTTGTGGATATCCATAACCTTTTAAAAGTGGCAAAGTTAGACACTATTCAAATCAATAGTGTTTTGAGTCACAAATGGGTGAAGTTTACTGTTCATAAGTCTTTGGGCAATTTCAGCCGTCCATCTCTTCCTTCCATCTGAGCCACACGATTTTTCTTCTCCCTCCTCTCTAATGCGTCTCTCTCCTCTCTCCTTTTTCTTTTCTGTCTTCGGTCTCTTCTCTCTCCAGTTTCTCTCCACAGCTTCTTCAGATAATTCAACAAAAAACCCTAGCATACTTTTCCCCAATTCTAGGGTTTTCCCTTCCGAATTTCAATTTCAAGTTCATGATGCACATTTTGGACTCCATTTGCAGCAATTTCAAGCCTTTAATATTCAGGATTCAGGAATTGAAATAGTAGACCACGATTTGGAAGAATTCGAGTTTCTAATTCATTTTTTTTGCGATTTGTGAGTTAGGCTCCTTCTTCTACAACAAGATGCAACAAGATCGATGTAATAAGGTTTTTGTTTCTATCCATTCTTTCTATCTTCATTTCTTTTTTTATTTTCTTTCTCTTTATTTTTTGTGTGTCATATTTTCTGAAATTTGAGTGTTTATGGAAGTTGTTTTTCCTCTCACTATTCTTTTTAGATCAACGCAGTAGTTGGTCAAATTGCCTTCTCCCGATTTCAGGAATATTTAGAGAAACATTTTACGGGAGAATGAACTCTGTCGACGAGCTTGGAACTCGAATTTCCCAAAAATCGAAGGTATGTTTACGAGTAAGTCTTCATACAAGCTTTTAAATTGTCACTTTCACACAAATTTGAGTGAGAAATCAGATTATTCTTCATCCATTTCTTAAAAAATGTTTTATAATCCTTCCCTAAAATGATTTAGAAGCGTTGTTCTATTCTTCTCGCAAGTCGCAGCTTTTTCTGCCATGATAGCATTATGTAGGTAAGAAAACCTTATCGATTATGATTTTTCAATGGCTTGATATTTCATCATTAAGGGTTTCTTTTCAATTTTAAATTTGATTAATCTCAAAGGCCTGATAATTCATGTTTTAGGGTTTCATTTAAGTTGAAAATGGGTAATTTGATTTTGTATACTTCAGCCTCTCGCACATCAATCGAGAAAACACCTTCCTTTCATCAATTCATGTCTCCTCCTAAATTTTCACTTCAATGTCTATTGTCACATTTTCTTTGTAAACCTAGATAGGGACATCAATACAGAAGTCTAACTATGCAATCAACTAAGTCAAAAATTGGATTTAGGGTGTTCTTTATAAGTTGGTAACTACAAGAGTTAGTAGACATGTTTTGCTTGGATTAGTTTATCCTGTTCTTTGCTCCATATTATAATTTTTGCAATTTGGGCTTTACTACAGCTCGAGTTTCTGCAATAAACTGATATATAGTGAAATACAAACAATGTGCTTTGTCACACAATATTTTTCTGCTCTGGGTTTTTTTAAAGGTCTTGAAAGTTTGAATTTTGTTTGAAGTATCATAAAAACCATGAGATATGTCTGGGATATTTGATCTGGACTTTCTATATTGACATGCTATGAAGTCTTGACCTTTCTATAGTGAAACGCTATGTAATATGTGATCAATAACGGAGATCAGGTTATTCTAGAGGAATCGTAGGTGTGGCATGTGGTATATGCTTGTTTGGCTAAATGGGCCAGGAATAATATTTTGTACTCCATTTACTTTGTTCTGGGTATTACGAATTGCTTATTTTGCAGTTAGTTATTTCATGGATTATCGAAAATTCTGCTATGTTTGAGGTGATGGTGATTTTTTTTTTTGGTAAGGTTATGATTATATGCTTCCTGCATTAGTCGCAATTCTGTTGGATTTTTGAATTCTTCAATATGAATTTTATGATTATGGTTGTTTCCTAAAGAATAGCATAAATGAGTATTTGATTACTTGCGTTTCGGATGGATGCTAAGTTTCAAGGATGAGAGGTGTCTGGCAATACCTAGAACTTAAAATTCAAGGATTATGGAGTTTACTAGGCATGATTATTTTGTTCATGTCTTTGTGTGCTTGAATTCGTTTTTCATTACTGAAACTTGATAAGTGCGTGGCATAATTATCCTCAAGATAAGCTTAGTTACGTTGAGTTGTAGTTCTCTAACTCATGGCATTCTAACTTTCTTTTTAGTTTCTGTAGTCCGTATACTTGATTGATCATTCACTTGTGTGTTTTCTTGGATTGTTATTGGAAAAGTTTGGTGCAATATATATGAATGATTTGTTTAGTAGTAGTAGCGATGGAAGGCTGATGGTGAAGCATTTTTTGACTAATTTTGGGAATCATGACATCTTATATACATATGTGGTTCTTGTGCTGATGGTGATGTTCTATTTGGGTATGTCATGAAGTAGATTCGACTTGCTCGACAGACTGACAGACTTCGAAGATGTGCTCACCAAGAGGTCGGTTTTACATGTACTTAATTTTTTAATATATTATTTTTAGTTTGCATTTCGTTCTATTCTTTGCTTTCTGCTATTATTGTAAACTATGAAATTCAAGCTTCGCTTAGAAAGCTTTTATTGGATATGAAAAGGATGGATAGTAATCGTAGTAAGATTGGTATATCTATGCCTTCAAGACTGGTTATCTTTAGCCTTGAAGAATAATAGGAAATAATTTATGGTAGAACATAGCGTGACATCCGAACAATGACAATTACCTCATCCATTCCTAAACTACAAAGGTTGATGCATATGAATAATAGATTTAAAAACATACCACTTAACAAATTAATGCAAGGATTATATATTATACTTCCCTCTTTCTATTATAAAAAAATCCATAACTAAACATATTAGTGCTTCCAGAATACGGCTGTAACACAAAAAAATTGCAATTTTAGAAAAAAAAAAAAAAACCTGGTTGAAAGTGCTTATTAGAGTAACACAAAAACTGAATCTAACCAGCTATCACTTATTAGAGCATTAGCAAGTCTACTAGAACAATATATAAACTTAAGCAAATACACAATCACATTATGGATGCTTTATTGTACATATGTGCTTGCGGCTAGAAAATCAAGGACATAAACATGGCACATGAGTGGGCAGTGAGGCAGTCCCTTTAGATCACTAAGGGAGTGAGATGAGTGCCCACACCCCTGCTCACACCACAACGGTGCACACACACTGCATAGTGCAAACACAACCCTGCCCACCTCGCGCACATATAACCCTGCCCCCCTGCAGACACCCTCCTCTACGTGAACCTGAAACTCTATATATATTTAGGCTTTCATGTGAACAGAATATGCTGATTATAGCCTAATTTGTGAAGCCTAATTTTGCAGGGTATATCCTAATTTATTTCCATACTCTGGATTTAATTGATTTTCAAACACAAGCCTAATTTTTAGTTAAGATCCCTGAAAACATTTGTGCGTGAGCTTCACTTTGAATCCAATGTGAAGCTATTTCCCCTGCAAACATTCTAATTGATTTCCAAACACAAACCTAATTTTACATCCTAATTTTACATGCCATGTTCACATGAAACTCCTTCAATGCCCTAATGGATATCTCTTGATTTAGGATGTGATATCCATATTTTACATGGTTATGCAAAACCTCAAATTACCAATTACAATATTTTGGAATTACGAAATACCACAAAACCACCCCTCCCACTTTCTCTATAATCCTCATTAGTGCAGCTCCTTAGAAATTAAATATATGATTGCAGACGAAACAATTTTGATTCCGGGTAAGTTAATGTATCTCTTGATTATCTACTTTAATTAATGTTTGCTCGTATCTAAATTAAGACGTGATAGAAACTCATATCTAAATTAGAGAAGTTAGGATAAAACTAGGAAAAGTGAGCTAGGAAGGAAGGGGGAAACATGACAAAATAGAAATAGTTTGGCTTTCGTAAAATGTCTAAAACTAATTAGAGAAAAAGATAGGTATAGAGGGAGGATATGGTAGAAGGAAAAAGAATGAAGAAGTTGGAGGTCTAGAATTAGAAGAAGTTAAGGATTGAGATATTACATAACTTAATTGTCATATGGTAATAATTGGTGGAGACCAGGGAAAAATAATCACCTAATCATTTTTGCATGATTAATGGGAGGCGTAAGGGATGGTCAAGACGAAACGAACTATATTGGACATAGTTTTTGACGAATAGGATCATTATTAGATAGGTCGAATGCAGGGCCAATAATTTTGTAAAAAAGAAGGTCCCGTGAAAAAAAAGAGCTTTCTATTTTGCTTTTAAATGTGATGTATTCTCTCTTCAAGATATTAAGGCCTTAATGATTGTTTTTTGTTACAGTGTTAATGGTCTAATTGACCTCCGAGGTGGATATCTTGCTTTCACATCACAGGTAGTTTCCTTCAATTTTTGCTTATATGCTCTTAAAGTCTATTTTTGAACCTGCATGGATGGTTTCTTCCGTAGTCTACCTCAATTCTGTACACAAATCCACATTTTTATGTGTGGAGCCTGTAATGAATTGCAGTATGTTGAATTTTCCCCTAAAACTAATGCTTTTGAGCTAGATAGTCACTACGCTGAAAATAAGTAAAGAAAATCGAGATAAAGAAAAACCACCTGCCGTCAAGGTCTAAAGGAGAAAGCCACCAATAGAGAAAAGCAAATGTCCATAAATAATTAGTAGAAAACAGTGTTCATATGCATAAAACATGATCTATGTCATGGTATTTATAAACAAACCTATCTTAGCTTGCAAGATATATCAAAGTTTATACTTATATCTATAGCATATTTATTTGGGTTAAGAAGCAGCATTAAGCAGAAGTTGACCAACCCATATATGCCAGGGTGATAATATATTTAATGCTCTGCAATTTGAGATGTACTTAACTTTTCTTGTAGATGTTAAGTTTATTGTAATTTAGTGTAGGATTGACAGGGGATATGAGTAACCTGAGTCTTAGGATTGGTTGACTTGGAAAGAGTTGAGAGAAGGTATTCCAGAGAGATTTGAGGAAGAAACTTTATTTGCAATATGCTCAAGTTTTGGTTTGTTTAGGTGTCTAACAAACGCTGAGTGGCGATAAGTCAAAGCGTTGAACTAAAAATACAAGTTGAGCTGAGATAAGCTATATCTAAGTACTTTTTTGATGGATAGTCTACATCTAAGTAGACAGGAAGAGGTACTGAGAATCTGGCAGCATACAGAAAGGATCTTTAGCTTCATTTGAAAAAGTTATTTGCTGTTGTTCTTATTCACATGCATCTGCTACCAAGCTTCCACTTTGCTGAAGTTGATGATGATAAAAAGAATTGGAAAGTTGTAGGTAAGTGTATTTCTGCCTTCTTATCTACAATTCGATGTTAACTTGTGTAGATCACAATGGGTTCCTATTCGTTCTAGAGTAAGCATTGCTGAAATTGTGTTAGTGGACTTCAGAATAACTTGGTTGCTTGATCAGGCCCTAGCTGAAGTTCCCATATACATATATAAAATAATTCTTAAAATGCTATGCAGAAGCTTTTTAATCTAACATGTGAGAGCAAGCATCTTCCCATGTTTGAATGCTTTTAGCTCTTATAGCTTCAATTTCTTTTAACTTTTGGATTAGAGCGTGTACATTCGACACACCTCCGCTGATATACTTCATAGTTGGGCTGTACCTTCCTGAGGAGTCGAATGTGATGTTGTACCTGGTCGTTTAAGTCTGCATGCTTTGTAATATATCTATATTTGTCAAGCTCAAATGATTGCGGACATTATGTCAAAACTAAACTTCCCACAGGCTTTAGCTTGAGATAGAAATAACTGGGCCTTTTCCCTTCCACTTGGTGACACAAGATCCTCTTTGTCTGTCTCTTATTATAATTTACTGATTAGAACTGAATCTTACTGTTAATTAAAGTGATTTTGCTGATGAAAACTGATCTTTGTTAATGAAAGCGGATATTTACTTATCATAAAAGTTAACAAGGCTTTGGTCATCAATTCTAGGCTTTGAGTCTTTGACCAAATAAATGCTTTTCAGGATGTCGACTTCCTTTTTCTTGTCGATATTTCTGTTAATAGATTTTATCACTAACATGCTCTTAGTTTTGTCCTGGAGCGTCGGTTTCAAGTTGTTTGTCCTTGTTGATATCTGCAGAATTCATGCCAAGAGTACCACTTGGTGGAGGACATAGTGTGAAGGAGTGCACTATTTAGTGTTTGCTCTTGTTAAGGCTAAGCATCCACTCAAGGTCTCTTGAGGCTGTCAATATCATTGGAGCGCCCACTACTTGCTCAAAACCGGTAATAAAGGGCAGTGTGCTTGTCGGCTTTGTTACTTTATTTTTGCGATTAGTACAGTATAATTGTCTCAAATACATGTTGACCGATTATTTTGTACTACGCTTTTTTGGGTTGAAAAATGGTATCTTGTCGTTAGTTTCTTATGTTGTCTAACACAAGTATATATAATTTCAGGAAAATTATGTTTTCTTAAAGATTGATTTTGAATTGCTGCATAAAAGTCTATTGAAATCTTTAGCACTCATGTCCAATGCAAACAAATCATGAATATTGTTGTTAGAAATTTCTTACGTAACATAAATTATTACCTTATCATGACGTCGAATAATTTGTAGTAACACCGTACTAGATTCAGTAACTTGAAATACTACACATATTGCTCCCATATCTTTGGTCTCGTGTTTGGTTATTTTCGAAGCTCTCAGTGTTGAAATTTTATTTTGTTTTTTGAGATATATGTAATATCATAAGAAGATAAAGTTTACCTATTAATTTACTAAGTCAATTTAAAATGACTTGCATGATTATGAACCAAAAATTATTGTTCGATCATGATGTAGAAAATATATAATTCTATTAAATATACCTCTCATTTACTAAGTTATATTTTAGTATTAGAATATTTGCTCTCTACTATATACATAAACTTCATTTAACTCTTACCATTACGATATTTTGGGGGAGTATTAGATAAAAAATGAAGTTACCACAAGGAAAAATAATGTGCTTCTCGTGACAAAAATGGACAATTCTTATAATAATAAAAAATTATAGGCCATTTGACCTGCATTTACGTCAATTTGGTTACTACTAGCCATGCGCGCGCGTAGCGCGCGGTCAAACCACTAGTTTAAGAAAAAGTTGCTTCGCCATTGACTAAATGGAAGGCTAATTCTCTTTCACAAGCGGGTCGAACAATTTTTATTCAATCTAACTTAGCAACAAAAGCCAATTTTCAGATGCAGAGTTTCTCTTTTCCCCTATTCAATATTATCTTTGTTAGATAAGAGTTATAAAATTTTTTTTTTGGAAAAATCTTCGGATGTAAAATCCCCCAAATTGATAGGTTGGGATAAGATTTGTCAGCCAAAGAAATTAGGAGGGTTGGGGCTCTAGAAATCCAAAAAAAATTAATATAGCCCTCCAATTCAAACTTCTATGGGTAAGTCTTGTTAAAAAAATACCTAAAAGGGGAAAATTTGATTAATTATAAACTAAAAGCTAATATTTCTTGGCAATGACGTAAACATATGAACTTACAGAGCAGTTTCAAAATAGGAGTCAGATGGAGTATAGTGGATGGTCAATCAGTTTCGTTCCGGTTTGATCATTGGGTTTATGATTTTCCTTTAGCAGACAAATGTCAGGTTGTAGAGGGGTCTGAAGAATTTTTAGCTAGTAATTTTATTTCTCAGGATAGTCAATGGAATTTACATTCTTTATCTCAGTTGGTGCCTCGGGACATTTTAAATGATATTGAAAGTGTTTATATCCCAAGCAATATTATGAAGGATAAATTGTTATGGGGCCTTTCTCCTGATGGAAACTATACGATGAAATCAGGAGTTAGTTTGCTTCAGGGTATGAACTCCCAGGCTCATGGCCATCCTGTTTTCAATTGGCTTTGAAAACTTAAAGTCCCCCCGAAAGTTAAAATTTTCAATTGGAGACTTTTTCATAATGGTCTCCAAACAAAGAAAAGACTGAAACTTAGTCATTTCTATCTACCTCTAGATTGTGTTTTCTGGAATGCGCTTTCAGAAGATGCTGCTCATATCTTTCCTCTTTGTCCCTTAGTTAGGGATGTGCTTGAAGAACTTTCACGGAGGAATAATCTACCAATTCCGGGTATTATCAGTGAAGATATGTCGTTTGTCGAGCTCTTATAGTCTCTTAAAAAGAAGTTTTATATGGTAGACATAGAAATGTTTGTCATCGTGGTTTATTTGGTACAATAGAAATGGTGTGATATTTCGATACGAGGCCTGTTCTGCAGTAAGGATTAGTAGTATGATTTGTGCTTATTTGGACAAAATTAGCAAAATAGGTATGCCTAGTTTGCAGTCGGAGGAGCTGTTTCTTTCTTCCGGAAAAAGGAAGTCGCCCTCTCCTAAAACAAAGAAAAGAGCAGAAAGTTGATTGTTTGGACCCCTCCAGAGGTCGGGTTTGTGAAGATAAATGTTGATGGATCTGAACTCTTTAATGGCCCGGTTGCGTTCGGGTTTATCATTAGAGATGAGACTGGTACTCTTAAGTTATGTGGTGCTGGTGCTCTGAGTAGTTTTGAGTCTATTTTAGCTGCTGAAGCCAGAGGTCTTCGAGAAGGTATTAGGGGGGGCGCTCTCTTTGGGTGTAAGGAAAGTTAATATTGAAGGCAATAACTCGGCTGTCATCAAAGCTATTAAAAAGATTTGGAAAATTCCGTGGACAATTAACGCTACCGTTTTAGATGCAGGGGAGGATCTTAAAAGGTTTGAAGAAGTTCAAATTCAACATATTTATTAGGAAGCTAACTGCGGCTAACTCATTGGCTCATATGGGTCATTCTACGACTTATCTTACCTACAGGTTGAAATTTCCGATTTCCCCTTCTCTGTAATAATCCTCAAGGATGCTTTAGGGTGGCCCCCCATGTGGGAACCTCCCTCGTTTCTTTTTTCCTTCACAAAAAAAATTACCAAATAAACTTATGTTAGATTCTAATTATAAAAAAGATGCAAGTAATTTTAATTTTGGCTATAGCTCGGAATAAACCAGACAGACAAAAAAAGAAACAAAGAAAAAAATTAGGGGGGGGGAGGGGTGAAACAAGGGAGTGTGCCTCCTTAATTGTTTCCCTTTAGACCTTCCAGCATCAGCATGAGGAAAGAGATTATGCAATAGTCTTGATATCCTCCACCAACCACCATATTTTGCTTGCGATGTTTAGAGTTGCTAGGTTTCTGACAACTTAAACATTGTAAGTTCATATTATAGTGGACCTATTGATGATTTCGGCCTCTTTCATGGCACTCTAAATGGCTTCAAACTCAGTTTGGACTAGAGAGTTTGCTAGAGAAGGTTGTGAATGGGTTCGACTTGTGTTGTAGTTGAGTAACAACCATCCAAAACCTGCTCCAATTTTACCCGTGCGCTTGTTCTTATTCCATGCACCATTTACTTTAAAAGGATTCCAGCTATCTCTTGAGCCTCGTTATTTGTGCTCCAACATGTGTCAAGCATAGGTTCTTGGTCCGAATCATTGACCTCCCAGTTCCTTTTCCCTTTTTCCAGTTGTTCTTGGTTGAATTTAGCGAAAGCGAGAATTTTCTCCTCCCATGTTTATTCACTAGAGCAAAAAACTAGAAGGGCTGCATTTTTAAGAAAACGCAGCCCTTAAGTATGAAGGGCTACGATTAACCAAAAAACGCAGCCCTTTTGACATAAAGAACTGCGGTTTTTAAGGTAACTGCAATGCTTTATGAGAAGGGCTGCGATTTTTAAGGTAACCGCAACCCTTTATGCAAAGGGCTGCAACTTCGCAAATAACCGCAATCCTTCTGTAACGAAGGGCTACGGTTTAATGACGCCCGCATCCCTTCACTTCAGTGAAGTGTTGCGTTTCGCCCAAAAACTGCAATCATTCAATTTAGAAGGGCTGCGAAGAAGGGCTAAATTCAGCCCTTCCCTGGACTAAAAATATGCGCGCACATCTTTATTACTAAAAACTACACGAATTTCCCTCGTTCACTCACTCACTTACTTACTCCCTCTCACTCCTCACTCACT
The DNA here is from genome assembly GCF_026745355.1 of Beta vulgaris subsp. vulgaris. Taxonomy (NCBI): domain Eukaryota; kingdom Viridiplantae; phylum Streptophyta; class Magnoliopsida; order Caryophyllales; family Amaranthaceae; genus Beta; species Beta vulgaris. The sequence goes on along the minus strand of NC_079202.1, from coordinate 32,719,666 downwards.
TTCGCCACCTTCACTCTCTCCTTTCCTCTTTTCTAATTGCGGGTTTCATTTTTTTGTATGCGCCACCACTGTGCAGCACCACCACGACGCAACACCACCTTCACTATCTCCTCTCCGCCTCTTCCGGTAGTTCCCCTCTTTTTCATTTTTTTATTACTTTTCAAAACATTAATGCAAATTATTCGTTTCCAAGATAAAGGTGTTAATTTTTTTTAATTTCATTTTGATTACTACAAAATGTTCATTTAAGTGTGTTGGAGGGTGTGTGTGTGGGGTGGGGGGGTGGACAGGCGATTGGAAAGGGGTAACAGAAGGGCTGAGGAGGGTGGGCAGGGGTGGGGAGGGCTGACAAGGGTGGGCAGGGGTGAGGATGCTGGGCAGAGTGTCGGGGTGGGGAGGGGTGCGGAAGGTGTTGTTTTTAGTTAAATTTGTTGATATTATGTGATTAAATGTGCAATGTGGGTTTTGTTAATTGTAGGAAAAAACTAAGAAAGGATAAAATGAAGTTCCAACTATCTCTTCTCTCTTCATTTGTCCTCATTAATGTTAAGAGGTATACTATTTAATTTGTTTACATGTTTTTGTTTTGGTTTGGTTGATTGATGAGCTAGATAAAGTTGTCATGTGTTTCAACTTGATTAAAGTTATGATTTTTATTGATGTATGTATGTGCCCTGATATGCGATTGTATGAAAATAATGTAGTTTATCTATGAATCATCATCATATGCCTAGATACCCGTTCAAGACTTACTGATTAGGAGTATGTCTTGAATAGTCCCCGATTTGAGACTGTTCTTGGATGTTTGATGTCACTTGATGTGTGTCTTCTTTTCAATTTTGAGGAAAGTCTTGGCTTATCGTATCTCTACATTGTTCTCTGGGTACATATGTAGATAAGCAATTATCTACATTGTGTACTTGGAGATTTGTAGGGAAATGCTGCTGGATTTTCCATAGAATTGAAAAGTTGGCATATATTCACTAGTGAGATTAGACGTCCAAGGATGGTTAGGTTGGAGTGATAAGGACTTTCGGCTACATGCATACATTTGAACATGTCTCTATCTTAGCTTGCATGTGTCTGTATGTAATTTAAATATCTGACTTTCTTGCATGTGTATGTAATTAAAAAATGATTGATACATTATAAATATTGGTTGTGTTTGATTATTAGAGGTCTTCTTGAAGGATCGGATGGATCGTACTTGCATGTACGGTAATCGTGAATCGATTGAGTTTGTGAATGGGGTCTCGAAATTCTGTAAATCTGCATTACAATATCAAGCATCCTCTAAAGCAGTTGATTTTTTATTATCCTTGTGTTGATTGTGGAAATGTGAGCAAGGTTAGTAGTATACATTTTCTTAAGGAGCATGTCTTTTGTCGTGGGTTTAGGCCTTAATATCACGTATGGGTTTGGCATAGTGTGGAGGGAAAGTATACAGGAAGCTCTAGAATAGTGAGCGATGTATGTCGGGGATGTGAATTGGGATGATGAGTATGGGAATGGAGATAGGGATCGAGTAGACGAGATGATAAACGTAGTTAAAGATCATTCATGTAAACGACCTCGTATTTTTGAGTCTATGTTTGAGGCTGCTAAAAAGCTTTTCTATCGACGTTGTACAAAGTACACCAAACGTTTTGCCGTGATTACATTCTTCAACATTAAGTCGAAAGTTGGTTGGACAGACTATAGTTTCACATCGTTATTGGAAATTTTAGCTGATATGCACCTTGAAGGAAATGAACTGTAAAAGTCGTACTATTATGCTAAGAAACTCATGTGTCCTTTAGGTTTAGAGTACGAGCGGATACATGCTTGTCCTAACGATTGTGTGCTTCATCGTACTGAGTACGAGCATTTACACGAATGTCCACGTTATGGATTGTCGAGGTATAAGTGTGAAGGAGCTGGGGGTAGTGAAGGACCACCAACTAAGGTGTTTTGATATCTACCTATAATACATATATTTAAGCGCATGTTCTCAATCAAAGCAAATGTGAAGAATTTGAGGTGGCATGGATATTGTAGGAAGAAATACGGTCTGGTGAAGCATCTGACTGATTCGCCTAAGTTGAAAAATATCAACAGGGGGAATAAGGCATTTGGTAATGAGATAGGAATCTGAGGCTTGAATTATGTACGGATGGCCTGAACCCTTTTGGCAATCTTAGTTCTCAACATAGTACATGGCCAATAGTTTTAGTGGTTTATAACTTGCCTCCTTGGTTGTGCATGAAATGCAAGTACATCATGCTTTTGCTTCTTATATCGGGGCCGAAACAACCTGGAAATGACATAGATGTATACCTCCAACCGATTATCCAACCTATGAGAACTTATCTAGGTATACGACAAAAGAAAAACAACTGTGTCCAATTTGTATAGATGACACGAAGTCTATACGCCTTAAGGGCTACAAACATGTCTATATGCGCACACGAAGGCTCGTCAAACACGACCATCCCTATCGGTTTAAGAAGTAACACATTCGATGGGCAGTTGAAGCGAAAGTTGCTCGTAGACCATTAACTGATACTGAATTTCATAATCAGGTTAAGGGCATTGAAACAATCTTTGCTAACCTTGCGAGTGAGGTTGATGGACCTACGTGATTATGGAAAAAGGAGTCGATTTTTTGAAAACTCCCATATTGGAAAGATCTACAGGTCAGACATTGTTTGGATGTCATGCACATACAGAAGAATGTTTATGATGCTATTCTTGTGGCACTTATGAATATTTTGAGCAAGACAAAAGATGTTAAGGCATCATGACAACATTAAACAGGGGCTTCGATCAAAGTTATGGGCTTAGAAAAGGGACGGAAGGAAGAAGACATTAGCAGATGAAAGGGTTGATCAGAAAACTCGGAAAAGAAAACAGAAGGTGGAGGATTCGGAGAAGAATTATTTGCCATCGGCTTGCTACACGATGTCGAGACAAAAGAAATGGATTTTTCACGAGTCGTTGTATGGATTAAGGTTCCAAGTGGTTGTGGCTGTGTGTAGGGAGGGCAGAGGTGCACATACCACCTTTGCCCACCCTTCACACACCCACCTCCCCACAGCCATCCCTGCCCACCCACACTTGCACACCCCTGCCCACCCACACCCTCTTCCCACCCACACCTTTTCCAAACCCCACCCCACACCTACCCACCCCCTCCCACACCCCTGCCTCACACCCAACTCCCCCACCCCTGCACACCCCTCCCCAACCCCCATGCACACCCCTCCCTTACTTCTGCACACCCCTGCCCATCCTTCCCCACGTCCCCCAATCCCCTGCCCACCCTGTCCACACTCCCAACCCCCTGCGTACCCCTCCCCAACCCCTGCACACACCCCCCACCATCCCTAACCTCTGCCCGCCTGACCACTCCAGCACACCTCTTCCCACCTACCCCAACCCCCTGGCTCACCCATCCCCCACCCCTACACACTTGCCTATTTTGGCCTTTTCGTGTCAACTATTAGATTCTAGTCATTTAATCCCCAATTATTTTTTATCATGATAATATAAGGTGTAATATAACTAGTATGTATATTTTAAGGCTTGTATTTGTTGTTGGTCGAATTTCAGGAACGTAAATGCGATTTTTGGAGTCATTTTTGCCGATTCGGGTCCAATTTGTACTTCTCAAGTCATTTAACCCCAAATTATGTTTGAACATGATGATATGAGGTATAATATAACTAGTGTGTAGATTTTTAGGCTTGCATTTGTTGTTGGTCGAATTTCTGGAACATAAATGTGAATTTAGGCATATTTTTTCCGATTCGCGTCCAATTTGTATTTGTCGAGTCATTTAACCCCAAATTCTTTTTAAATATGATAATATAGGTATAATATAACTATTGTGTAGATTTTAGACTTGCATTAGTTTTTGGTCGAAGTTCGAGAACGTAAATGTAATTTTGGGCCTATTTTGACATTTTGCATCCATGTATTAGATTTTGAGTCATTAACCCCAATGTTTTTATGAATATGACTATATAAGGTATAATATAACTATTGTGTAAATTTTTAACCTTCAATTTATTGTTGGTTGAATTTCCGGAAGGTATATGTAATTTTTAGAACTATTAAACTACAATAATTGATTGAATTCTTATAGTATGTGTTTTATTCCTTTGCTGTTTTGCAAGGTTTATATGAATAGAAGTTTGAAGCGCTTGACCATGGAAGAACTAAATGAATTTCGGGATAAGTTGGCCACTTACCTTTGTGACGATTGCTTATGAACATTTTGGGAGGATTTTGTTATTTTCCTAATAATATGTACACTTTATACATTATTTCAATATATTTTTTAAGTTATTTAAAATTTATTTTTTTATTGCATTTTAGTTATTTTATTTTTTTGGAAGGGAGGTGTTCAGCGGGAGGAGGGGGCTACCACGGTGGGTGCTGGGCTGGGCTAGGATGTGGGCAGAGGGTGGGGAGGTGGGTGGGGAGGGGTTTTCACAGGTGGGCAAAGGGGTGTGGGAGGTGGTATGTGGGTAGGCAGGGGGTTGTGGGAGGTTGGTAGAGGGTATGTGGGTGGGCAGGGGTGGGGTGGGGTGTGGGAGGTGGTATGTGGGTAGGCAGGTGGGTAGATAGGGGTGTGGGGAGATGGGCAGATGGGTAGGTAGGGGTGTGGGGAGGTGGGCATGTGGGTTTTTATCATGATAGACACTTTGACACAAACTCTGCGACTTCACGCTTCATATCTGACCCCCAATAAATCTCTTTAAGATCCTTATACAACTTGTTACCCCCAAGATGCACAAAATGTGGAGTATTATGCCCCTTATCCATAAGCCTTCTCTTAAGCTCTTCACACTGTTGTGGTACACATCACCTTCCCTTGAACCTCAAGCTTCCATCATCATAAATCTTGCTTCATCTTCTCCTTAATCTTATCTACCTGCTCGTCTCCAACTTGACTCTTTTTTATCTCATCGAGAATCTGACAACCCCAATGACAAAGTACTCAATATTGCCTCGATCTCCCCGGGATTTAGAATTTATATGCAACACCCCTTCACCGACCCGAACCCTTCTTCATTCGATAAGACTCGGGTTTGGAGGAAAATAAATCCACGAGGGTTCGACTCGACGGGTGGCGCTACCGCCGCACTTATCTCCTTAGAAATAAATGCAAGGCTAAATTAAAACAAACTAAACTCACATTCATTAATTTTTACAACTAAGTAAATTGTTCATTAAACACTACTAATTAATTAAGTGTTTAGACGTTCCAGCGGAAGCAAATCATATGCTAAGTGGATGACAACTCTAAATGATCTCCCTATTTGTTCCCCCGCTCGATCACCAACCTGCACAAATACATTGAAAAGAGACAAGAGAGGCGAGCTCCCAAAAATCAGAAAAACTGAGTAATTCCAACTCCATCCCGTAAAATACTTAAGTTGAAAATACTTTATAAAATAGTAGATTATTAGTTTTGGAAGTCATAGCACATATACACATATATATACATTGAATAATCACATCATTAGTTCAATTAATCCAGTTATTCAAGGAGAGGAAAGAGAACGCCAGTAAACCGGGGTCAATCCCCTATAACCACTTACTTCAACATAGTAGGCCGGGGCAACCCCCTGTAACCACCAACTTGTAGGCCGAGGTAACCCCCTGTAACCACCTACGAAAATCATAATGGCGATAATAACAGAGTCCCTAGTGTGTACACCCCTTCTACTTGGATCACAACAAGATAGAAGGAAGATAGTAACGGAATAATCAGCATAGTAACCAGAGAACCTGTAGGGGGGCGCTGAACCACTCATACAGGGCAATCTGTTCATCATTTCCCTCCGGTATTTCACTTTACGTGATTAACATCTTTTAATCAAGTCGTCACATAAATCACATACACATTTAAGTCATTTTGTTCAATTTAGTGTGAACATATCATAATCTCAATCCATTTATAGAGATCTCAATAACTCATTTCATAAACACAACCGTCACTTGATTTCATCTATCACTTCAGATTCAAGATTATTTCATTATCACACGTTCTTACTAATTCCAACTTTCATAAAATTTTAATAATAATAATATTCATGATAATCATAAATATATATATAGTGATAATCATAATAATAATGATAATGATAATAATAATAAAAATAATAATAATAATGATAATCATCGTAATATAGTAGGAATAATCATAACGTTATTAAATGACACTAACCGATTTTAATAACGTTATAATAACATCTTTGTCATATCGTACATTGTCCATAGTCAAGATTCATTATCGAAATCCATATCGTTGTTCATTTTATCATTCGTATTCATAAATCCGCATTACGTTGAGACCTCATGATTATAGTCCATACTTATCATTTATAAATTTTATAAGCACATAATAATCACGTAATCAATTCATTTTACACTAGCGGGATCTATGTTTAGATGGACATCGGAGATTACCTCGTGACGCGTGCCCAAAGTTAAGTTCACGAACGTATTAGTGCTCTTGACAGTCCTCGTCTACGAAATCGGAGTCTACAATAAATATTAACAATCTCTAAGTTAGTTCCTAACTAACCCCTTTTTATAAAATAACAATTTAAATAATTCAAATAACTTTAACGAAATCCATAATGAACTTAAGAGAGTTTATAAATCAAAGTTTATAGTTTTCACACTATATATGAGATCATTTTAAATATTCACAAAAATTCTTCAACTTAATTTTTATTAACTTAAACAATTATTTTAAACATAGAAAACTAACTTTATTTTACTCGTTATATCATTTTAGAAAAATTAGAAAACTTTTATCAAGTTATAAAGGATTTAAGTCAATCTAAATATACTAACTTTAAAAATAGGCTAATTTAGGAAAGTCATTTGTGAAAAAAAAAACTAATAAAACTAAATAAAGGGAAAAGGGTGGTTTTACTATTCAAAGAATCAGTTTCATTAACCCCCAAAAAAAAAAGAAACGCAGAAGTGAGAAACAGAGGAGACAAGAAGCAAGAGAGGCACAAAGCAGGGGGGAAGAAGGAGTTCGGCTGGCGGGTTTTGGCCGGCACACGGCCAGGCGGAGGGTGGCAGACGCCACGGACGCTGGGCGCGGGTCGAGGGTGGCTGGGCGACAGAAAGGGATTTGCGCGAGAGAGGTAAGTCTGGCTGCGATGGGTTTTGGGGCTGGCAGTTGGCGGTTTCCGCCTGCCGCAAGAGGGTGGTGGCGCGACTCAGGTGGTCGTTCAGGCGGTTTTGTTGTGGTGGTGAAAAGGTGGTGGTGGTTCGAAGGAGAAACAGAGAAGCGGGGAGGAGGTTGGAGGTTGGAGGTTGGAGTTTAATGGCGGATTGAAATTTTTTTTTTTTAATCTTTTCAAAACAAAATTCAAAAATTAAGGAGGGAGAGAAATGAATTGAAGCAAACCTTTTGAGATTGTTTTCTTGAGGATTTTAGTGAATGGAGTTCAGTATTTATAGTGGAGGTTGGTCAGAAAATTGGAGCTTGGTTAAGGCCATTAATGGTGGATGTGAGAGATGAGAGGGCTATGGAGTCTAGCCTTTGAAAATTTACCCTTAAATCTGATATTGTGGTTGGGAAAATTGAATTTTCTACTGACAAAAGTTGAAAATTGATGACCCGTTTAACTCATTTACTGTTGAATCAGAAGAAGAGGAATGAGGGAGGAAAGTGGTGAAAATTATTTTCACTATTTCTTTTCTTTTTTTGTTTTTAAGTTTAGCTTTTCTTTTGGGCTAAAAAAAAGTATATGGATGGACAACTTGAACAAAGATTCCCACAACCCAAGTAAAGAGTTTAATTAATTTAGAAATGATGAAATAAATAATAAAACAAGTAAATGATTTAATTGAAACTTGTTAAATAAATCAAAACTAAATGAAATCATTATTTTAATAAACATAGTTAACAAATAAAATCTCATTATCATAAAATTATTTTTAAGTGGAAATAATATTAAATCTTAATAAATAATAAAATAATCTTTGAAACTTCGGGGTATTACATTATAGGCTAAGCCTTTGCTTATCCTGACATACATCCTCGGGAACTACCAATGAAATCATGATATGGCCCGACTTTCTATTTAAAGGATCGGCAACTACATTCGTCTTCCTTCATGATATTGGATGTCTAGGTCATAATGTTAGATCAATTATAATCATCTTCTTTGCCTCATACTCAGATCTTTCTAGGTGAAAATGTACTTCAAACTCTTATGGTCAGTAAAGATCTTGCAAGTTTCCCCCTATAAGTAATGTCTTCAAACCTTCAAGACAAACACAAAAGCATCTAACTCTAGGTCATGGGAAGGATAATCACACTCGTACGAATTGAACTGATGCGATGCATACACCATTACTTTCCCATTCTGTTGCAGGTTACACCCCAGACCATTCTTCGAAGCATCATTATACACCTCAAATCCTTCATTTCCTTCGGACAGGGTTAAAACATGTGTAGAGGTCAGACGCTCCATCAAAGTCTGAAAAGCTTCCTCAAACTTCTAACTCCACTCAAACTTTGACTCTTCATTCATCAAATTAGTCATTGGTCTTGCTAGCTTTGAGAAATCTCTCACACATCTCCTATAATAGCCAGACAATCCCAGAAAACTCCTAATATCCGACACATTCCTTGGTGTAGGTCACTCACTAACAACTTGAATCTTTGTAGGATCCACATAAACTCCTTATTTAAACACATTATGACCCATAAATGCTACATTCTCCAAACGAAACTCACACTTAGAGAACTTGGCATAGAAATGGTTCTTCCTAAGCGTATCCAATACTATCCTCGAATTCTCATTATGCTCTTCTTCAATCTTTGAATAAATAAAAATATCATCAATAAATACCACAACAAACTTATCTAAGAACTCATGGAATATCCTATTGATCAAGTCCATAAATATAGTCGGGGCATTAGTCAGTCCAAAGGCATCACAATAAACTCATGATGACCATAACGAACGTGTCCTAAACTTAGCCTTAGGTATATTCTTATCATCTACCTTCAATTGGTGATATCCCGAACATAAATCAATCTTTGAGAACATACTCGCTCTATTCAACTGGTCGAACATGTCATCTATCCTAAGCAAAGGATACATGTTTTTAATGGTCACATTGTTCAACTCCCTATAGTCAATGCACAACCTCATACTTCCATCTTTCTTCTTCACGAACAACACAGGAGCTCCCAAAGGTGACGAACTAGGCCTAATATAACCCTTATCCAACAGTTCTTGCAACTGCGTCTTCAATTCGCTCATCTCAGGAGGTGCCATCCTATACATTGCCTTAGAAATAGGTGCAGTAATAGGAATTAAGTCTATGGTGAACTCAACAGCTCTTTTAGGTGACATACCATAAATCTCACTTTAAAACACATCCATAAACTCATTCATAATTGATACGTCATCATTCTTCAATTCAACCTCTTTACTTACATCTCGCACACTACAGAAAAACATCTCACATCACTTCTTCGCCAACTTCCTCACTTGTATTGCATAAATGACCCCAATGTTCTTAGGCTTCCAAAACATCGGTGTGAAGTTAACTTCCCCAAAAGGTTTCTCAACAATCTATTTTGGCCTTATAGAAACCTAACTAATGCATCTCCAGAATAAGGTCTAGGTCTCTCAGATTAAACTCTATCAGATTAGAAGGAAAAACACAATCTCCTATCTTTAGAGGCAAGTCTCTATACAGCTTGGTACACCTTCTGACTTCTCTAGTAGGTATACTTATATACAGGTCAATTACTTCAATGTCTACCAACCCCAAACTTTTAATAACAAATGACGAATCAAACGAAAAGGTCGCCCCAGAATCAAATAACGCTTTAACGAGAACACAGTTAATAGAAAAAGTACCATAAACTACGTCGTCAGATCTCTTAGCTTCATTGCGGCTCATCACGAATAGCTTACCTAGAGCTTTACTTTGGTTGTTGTTGCTGCTCTCACTAGCAGGCTTATTGTAGCTTCCTTGATAGTTCTGCGACCTTATAAGCTTCGACCCTTGGTTGCCTAATTTGTTGAACCTAGACCTTCAATGATTAACACTCACATTACCATTCTGCTCTTTTCTTTTTTTGGTGAAGCACTTAAACTCTTTACGTCCCTTCTTTTGGCAGTAATGACCATTCTTGACCACTCCTTCCTTGGAACTTTCCATTCCTATTTCTATTCTTCGTAAAGTTCCCTTGATTTCCTCCAGCATTGAAGTTTTTTTCTCAGGCACTACAACATTCTTCTTATCACACCTCGACTAAAGACCATAAATATGGGTGGCTCTCCCATAAAAAACATCCAAGGATGCAAAGCTCTCACCACCTAACCTAATTGGATTTCCTCACTCAAACCTTGCTCAAATTTTTGAGCCTTTAGCTCTTCAATAGCTACAACCTTAGGTGCAAACCTAAATAATGCCATGAAATTGCTATAATACTCAGAAATTGTCATACTCCTGTCTTACGGTTTTATGAACTCTTTAGCTATTTGTTTTCTCATAAAAGCAGGATAAATTTTCCTCTTAACGAATCAATAAAGGAATCCAAATTAAATCCTTCCACTTAACTAAGTCTATTTCCGTTTTCTTTTCATCATAAGTCAACCTCATCTTTTAGGTATAACACAACTTAACCTATCTAGCTTCAAAACAATTTACAACCCCAAAAATCTTTTCAAACTCCCTAATCCAGCTCTCTAACATTGTAGGGTCAGTGGTGGGACGCGGTTGCACGCGCTACCAAAGATAGAAGTATATTTTTCCTTCTTTCGAACACAAGTGAATGTAAGTGGCAAGTAGGGTTGCATCCAGATAGACTTGGGGACTAACTCGTGCTTATAATAGATCAAATGGGGGTTTTGTAATTAAATATATTAATAACTAAGTAACTAAAGAACAATAAAGATGTAAGGTAATCAATAAGAGAAGAATCTTGAGTTCGGTTAATGGTCAATTCGAATCATACTATTGATCATCGGTTCCTTAAATACTTAACTTTACTCTTAATTACTCAAAGATGGAAATCAAATTCCTTCCCCGTAAAAGAATCATTAAACAGTCATAATCAAATGATCATAAAACTTGAACTAAAGATTAACCTAACCTATTTAAAGATTAGATTCAAATTGATAGAACGTCAAGGGACTAGGAATTAATGAGCCAATCAACAAATATCTAGCACAAAATATTCAAATTGGAAATTATGATTACCCTAATGGTTAATCAAGAATAATCAAATTCATTAATCAAACCCTAGCTTGCTACTCATGAAAGAAGAACTGATAAAATCTACGGAAGATCGAAAACTGTCGAAGAATCATAACAGGGTAATTACTTTCGCTGGATATGCGCGACCCGGGTAATTATGAGGCGCGGCCCGTGTATTTTCTACTGCCTAGGTTCTTTGGTCTTGAGAAAATACCTGAGGTGAGCTCTTCAACACCCAGGGCGGGCAATCACTGTTGTAGAAATACTAAGAGGGTGAACTTGGATGCATTAACCATATAACCTTTGACTTCAACGAACTTTGTGAGCTTTTTGTGTTGAATGGATCACCAACGTGGGACGAAAATCTAGGTGCAAATGATCATAAACATATAGATACACAAAATCTCCTTAAATATCCTCTTATACATCAAATTCATTATAACTCCCTCTTCTCCACACTAAGGTTTAGATACGTAAACTCTCTTTCTGAAGACTTAACCCTTAGTGAAATTAACTTATATATCAATGCTCTATAATCGCACATAACTTGGTCACATCAAATACCCCCACACTTGAACTTTACTCCAACTCGAGTAAACCCAATATAAATGTCAATGAGGCACCCATTCCAAGTTATTGCTCACCTTTCACTACTCTCCTTATCTCTTTATCCTATTGTATGATAAAGGTTGTTATTCCATCTGAGTTGCTGGAAGCCAAGTCTAAGAGTAAGAGTTACCCCCACATTTGAGCTAAAAGATCGCCTAAAATAATGTATATAGCATTCTCACACTATGCTCAACACCAAGATAATCTAAATGTACGACTTTGAATACCGAAAGATCTCAAAAGATTCAAAACCATTCTAATCTCACAACACCATAACCATTCTCATGTCATGAAATGATTGAAGGAAGTTCAAATCCCAAAAAATCTTAAAGGACTCGAACTTGGACCATCTAAACACAATCATAACAATCAAACTCCTTATTCCTCCAACGATGAGTGAGTTCTAACATGTTCACATGTAACTCCGAACACCAAGATGAAAAACCTACCCGAGACACTCCTTATATCATCAACCCTCCTTATGACACCAAGTCCGGCAAATGATTTCAAATTTTCTCTTTTAATCTCTTATTTTGCCTATGATCGCTTTCGGGTTTTCATCCTAGCATCACACCTTTTTTTTTCATTTATGAACTCACCATCTCACCCGCTCTAATTAGCCTCTTTTTTGCATAGATTACCCTTTCGGGTTTTCAACCAATTTGGGCCCCCATTTTGCCTGAGTTGCCCGCACATTCAGGTTTTCAACTTAGCGGGTTCCATTCATCACTTTTTTTTCATTCAATTATTAGAACCATCATCACTCAGCGGGTTCCTTGTATTATTTTTTTCACAAATAAAACGTATATACATCAAATCAAAATATTAGAATTTCCTCCCCCCTACTTATACAACACATTTTCACCAATGCGAGAGCAAGTACATGAAAAACACAAGAACATATAAGGGGAACACTCAAAAAAACCAACTCTCACAAAATTTCTCACTCCGTCAACAATACCAATCAAAAACATTTCACACCCCAACAACACAAGAAAACACATTGGCAAAAAATAATGCACAACACCATATCACAAGCCAACTTGTCAAAGGACCAACTCAACCAAAAGCTCAAGCTGATGGTTGAGGCCCCAGGAATAGATTTATACTCTATCACGCCCCCTCACGCAAGAGCCCTTTGGGCTTGAAGTGTGGATGCAGCACAGGTCTCCCTCATACCTGGCGCTAAATATTCCACTTAGCAATGAGGGGGTGATGAGATTCGAACCCGTGACCTTTATGTCACGTTGGCTCTGATACCATGTCAAAGGACCAACTCAACCAAAAGCTCAAGCTGATGGTTGAGGCCCCAGGAATACATTTATACTCTATCACAACTCCCTATAACAACCAAGTAAATGACTAGTCCAAAATTAAATTCATTGGAAGAATATAATTTCGATATTTGCACCTTATAGTAGAACCAAATCTAGTATGCAAATGCTCACTATTGCTTGGGCACCATAAGTATTGCTCATGTAACTCCTGCATCAATCTCGACCTTATAATTTCACCAAAGTCTCTCTAATGGACACCTCTCAATGTTCTTTTGATATTTTTTTGGCTTAAGTTCGATTAAGATTGGTTGAGAGTGTTTTGAAATGTAGCTCGAGATCAAGAGAGGTAAGGGTGATGGGTGAAAGATAATTTGTTGTGGTGGAGGAGAAAAAATGGTGAGGTTTAAGAGTAAGAATAAAAGTAAGGGAAAAAATAGAAAAGAAAAAGGGGCTCAGGTTTAAGAGTAAGAATAAAAGTAAGGGAAAAAATAGAAAAGAAAAAGGGGATGATTGAACTCCTTGTTCCAACACTTGTACATGTAATTCTGATGAGACAACTTCCTGCACAGCTAGCGTTAGTGATAATGGTGTAAAACAATGTGGTAAATCAGGTGGTCTCTTATGTTTTTGTAACCTTACTATCTCTCTTTGTAAGTCACTTTGTAAATAATGGCTTATGACTTCTTTGAAATTGACTTTTTCAATCTCCAATGACTCATGCCCCTCACTTGTATCATATGTATCATACTCTATGGACTGAATAGTACCCACAAAGCAAGAGGGATGATCATTCGCTAGGGAATTCTTGGACTCATGAATACTAAATGCTTCTATGTATTCCCCCAAACTCCAGAGTGAATGACCGAGCACCAACATCAATTTTTGTACTGGACGTTTTCAAAAACGACCTCCCTAAAAGAACAGGAGAAACATGACTATCAGACTCCATGTCCATCAGTACATAGAAGTCAGTAGGGAACTGAAGTTTACCAACATGAACTAACACATCCTCTACTTTATCCTTCGTGTAAGAGTTGGATCTGTCAGCTAATTACGCTATGACATTCGTTGCATGCAGAGGGCCAAGCTCTAAATACATATAGAGTGAAAATAGGATCACATTAAGTGAAGCACCCAAGTCTAACATAGCTTTGGGAATACAAATGTCCTTAATAGTGCAAGTGATGGTAAACATGCATGGGTCATCATACTTGGGGGGAAGTGTATTATGAGAAATATCATAAACATGCTCACTAGTTTTCTCTACTTTAGGTAAAATAGGATAACTTACCTCACATTCGTGTATACCTTCGTTGCTTTCATACCTTCTATCGGCCCACAAAGCTTCTGGAAAAGGTGAGGGAGGCCTATGATTTGGAAGTTAAGTGACTTCCTTGTTTTTAGTAACCATGTTTTCACCCTGTTGCAGCTGTGTATCACCCCTTATCATGATAGCATTCACATTATTCTTTGGGTTTACTTTTGTTTGGAAGGGTAATTTCCCAAACTCACGAGCCTCTAGTCTGCTCACTGCATCGAAACATGACTCATTTGTGTTTCCAAATTCTTTATATTAGAGTGGGTTTCCTCTCGGAACTATACCATATTCCCTTGTGGGTTGGTCACATTATTGGTTAAGGCATTAAGCATATCTTCAGTAGACATTGTAGAACTTTGCCTCATAGTCAAATTCTAACTCTAATGTTGACTCTGAACTGCAAACTGAGGTCTCATGAACTGTTGCGGTTGATGATATTGTGTTGGAATAAGGATCATACTTCCTTTAATTTCATGCACCTTTGAACCAAGAGCATTGACTTCCTCGCTTAATCCCTCTTGAAGTTGTGGGCAATAATTAGTGGGGTGATTTGAAGCACATATTTCATACACCTTAACTTGTTGTATGTCCCTTAACAATGAGTTCTCTTGCTAGTGAGGTAAGAGCTTGAACCTATTCTTCAAGTTTGGGGTTTTGCGCATTTGAGCTATTCACATTCATCTTCTTTTGGGTGGATCGCCTACTAATGTGTCTACAGCCCTCTAAAAGCTCCTCTATCAAAGCTCTAGCATTCCCTAGAGTCTTATTTATGATCGATCATCCACTAGCTGCATTAATCATCCGCAAATCATCATCAAAAAACCCGTTATAGAAGTATAAGATCAAATCTTCCTCACTAAATCCATGATACGTATAGCTTGCACATAACCTCTTAAAACGTTCCTAATATTCATACAAAGGTTAATCATATCGCTGCTCTATGTTGCTAATTTCCTTCTTGAGTGTGGATGACTTTGAAGAGGTAAAATATCTATCAAGGAACCGCTTCTTTATTTCAGACCAACTGGAGATACACCCAGGTGGGAGATTATAGAGCCAATCTTTGGCTATATCCTTAAGAGAAAAAGAAATGCCCTCATTTTAACCTGCTCCTCAGTGGCATTACTCGGTTTCATGCTTTGAGCACATAGCATGAAACTCAGATAAGAACTTGTTAGGGTCTTCACCATTGAGCCCATGAAAATATGGTAATATATGAATGAGCCCTAACTTAAGCTTGAAGGTGGTACCTTCCTCCAGAGTTGGGAAAGTGATACTTAGTGGTTATTGATCGAAATTAGGAGCAGAGATCTCCCTCAGAGTACGAGTCTCGAGCCTAGGTGGCATTTATTCTCAAAGTTCAAAGCAACTAGAAGTTCTCGAAAATTTGTTCGCAATTCTCTCTTTAACCTGCAAAGATTTAATTCAAGTTATGGATCGTACTGCAATTGATCTTGATTAGTGGTATGAGTATCAACCATGTACTAAGAAATTATACAAAATGTAAATAACTATCTATAATAAACACGTTTTAGTAATTGGCAAGTCTTCGGCAACGGCATCAAAATTTGGTGGGATGCGATCGCACGAGCTACCAAAGATGAAAGTATATTTTTCCTTCTGTCCAATACAAGTGAATGTAAGTGGCAAGTAGGGTCGTATCCACAGAGACTTAGGGACTAACTCGTGCTTATAATAGATCAAATGGGGGTTCTGTAATGAAAGAAATGATTAAGTAAGTAACTAAAGAACAAGAAACAAGAAAGGTAATCAATAAGAGAAGAATCTTAACTTCGGTTAATGGTCACTTCGATTCATACTATTGATCATTACTGAAAGTTGGAAATCAATTTCATTTTTCTCGCGATGATATTGCTGCGATTTTACCTATACGCAACAATATATACCGTAAAAACAAAAGGTAAATATAATATTGCTGCGGTTTCTACCAAAAACCACAACAATATGGTATCAACAGGAAAATTTTTGAAAAACGTTGACTTAGAAATCGAGACCAATTGCTGAGGTTTTTGTCAAGAACCGTAGCAATATATTAAAATATTATTAAAAAATAATATTTTAATATATTATTGCGGTTCTTGACAAAAAACTGCAACAATATATTCAAAAAATATATAACGCATGCTATCATCAGCTAGGGTTTGTTTTGTTTCCTCATACTCTCATACAGCATTTCTACTCTCACCCTTCACCCTCACTCCTTTCTCCTCTCTCCTCTCTCTTCTCTCCTCTCAACTTCACCCTCACTCCTCTCTCCTCTCTCCTCTCTCATCTCAAATTCACCCTCACTCCTCTCACTTTGAATCTAACGACCATCTTCGACCTCTCTCTTTCGTCCTCATCTTCGACCTTTAATCTAGCGACCATCTTTGACCTTGAATCTAGCGACCCTCTTCAACCTTCACCAGTATCTAGCGATGCTCACCCTTCATCTTTGACCATTTTTAACCTCTCTCTTTCGTCCTTACTACGATTAATGACTCACTGTGATGATTCCGACGACTCTGAGATGAAGAGATGTTGATGATTCCGCCTATGTCGCCGCCTACTATTGCTGATGATGATGATGGAGAGATGTTGCGCCTCAGATTCTATGTTTTGTTCGCGATCTTCGTCTCCACCACCGTCGTTCGCCGTCTTCGTCTCCACCAACATCGTCCGCACCAAATCGTTCTCCGTCTCCACCAACGTCGTCCGCACCAAGCCGTTCGTCCGCCCCTGGTTTCAAGATCTAATGTCATTTTCCCATTTTCCTTTAATTTTTAGTTTTCTTTATTTATTTTATGTCCTTCTGTATCTGTAATTTTTTTTTCTTTTTCCTTTTTTAAAAGTTTTTCCTTATTAGCTCTTTTTTCATTTTTATTACATATTTTTGTAATTAGGGTTGGTAAAATATTATTTTTATTGAATATATGGCGGTTTGGTTTAGTTACTTTTGTGTTGTTATTGTACTTCAATGCTGCAATAGTCTCCTTAGATGAGAGATTAATAGTGGAGGGGTTAGTTGTCTGGTTTAATTCTTTCAAATTTAATTGCAAAATGCAAAAAAATTAAAATTTACATGTACCATGACCTATTGCTGCGGTTTTGGGCAACAACCGCAACAATAGACCAAGATATTGCTGCAGTTCCTAGCCAAAACCGTCGCAATACGCCATGTAATGACCGCAACAATAATCATTTATTCTTCAAGCGCAAAAGAACCATCAAACAATCATAATCAGACGATCATAAAAAATTGAACGAAAGATTAACCTAACCTATTTAGAGATTAGATTCAAATCGATAAAACGTCAACGAACTAGGAATCAATGAGTCAATCAATAAATTGCTAGCACAAAATATTCAAATTGGATATTATGGTTTCCCTAATGATTAATCAATAACAATCAGATTCGTAAATCTAACCCTATGTTGCTACTCATGAAAGAAGAGCAGATAAATTGAACAATTCTAAATTCTAGCAAAAGATAGATTGAATGTAAAAACTAGTAGTAGTCCTAGCAATACGCACAATAATCATAAATTAAAATCAAGAAATCACAATTATAATTAATAAGTAGTTAACAAGAAGAAACCTCACAATAATAAAAAGAAGCTTGATTAACCGTTCTTAAGACTAGATTTAGCTATGCTCGAAATAGTATCCATTAAAGAAATCTTCAAAGTAATGATCTCCAAACTCAAAAGGGAAAATAGGGATTAAGGTTCGTCCTCTCTATTCTCTCTAAGGTATGGGATTACATAACATCAAAACAAAACGACGTTTTTCTAATATTAATAAAACCTACGAAAGACCGAAAATCGCCGAAGAATATAAACAGGGCCAAAGTGTGCCACCCGGGAACTCGCTACTGCCAAACTCTTACTTTCGCTCGATATGCGTGACTTGGACAATTATGGTACATCGCCCGGGTATTTTCTACTACCTCGGTTGTTTAGTCTTGAGAAAATGCCTGAGATGAGCTCTTTAATGCAAAATGTGGACAATCACTGTTGTAGCAACACTAAGAGGGTGAACTTGGATGTATCAACCATATAACCTTTTACTTCAACGATCTTTGTGAGCTTTTTATGTTGAATGGATCGCCAACATGGGACGGAAATCCACCTGCAAATGATCATAAGCATATAGAACCACAAAATGTCCTTCAATCTCTTCTAATACATCAAATTCATCATATAACTCCCTATCGTTGTTAAGACTTAAACCTTAGTGAAATGGAATTCTTAACGCTCTATGATTGCACATAACTTGGTCACATCAGTTAACTTGCCACTTAAAGCATGGCAGCTTAATCTTAGCTAGTCTTTTAAACATGTCCCCTGCAAGATCAAGACGCTCAGCTTTTTCTTGAGTCAATTTCTCTATCAATAGGCAAATAGCAGAGACTAAGGCGTTATCGTTGTTGGCCATTCTACCTCAAGACCTGAAATTTAACATAGATCTACTTTAGGTTTAAATTCACAACTACTTGCCATTTACTATGAAGGCGTCAATTCGACTTCATCATACAAGATCCCATCACAATAACATTATATGGAATTATAATATTGCTAATTTCAATCACTTTAAACCATCATCAACCATATACTCATTCATGAATAGCATTCGCATCAATAATATATATGAGGACTAAATACAATTTTAATCACACGAGTAGAATAAAATATTCCCTATTCGCATACTAAAATAAATTCTTACTCAACTTGAATAGCTAAATAATCACTTTTATTCCTCAAAATGATGATAATAATATTTTTTCAATCCATAATAATCAAGCTTATTCCTTAACAAAACAGGGATACTAGATAAAGAAATTTAAGCCATTGTACTTAGCTACTTATTCAACAACTAATCTAAGGATAAGTATAAATAGTTTATGGAGTTACATTATCAGTCATATCCTTATTTTCCTTGTACTTCTCTGGAGTGAACATCTCATCTTCGATGTCTTCATTGTCCACACCGTCATAGTAGAAGCAATCTGAATTTCTAGTTGTAGTAGATCTTTGGATCTTCTTAGGTTGAGGCTCATCCTCTTCTGACTTAGAATCACTATCAACCCTCAAAACAACATGGTAGATGTCCTTTCGGGTCTTCCCTCTGCCATGATTTCTACTCCTGAATGACCTCGTCGTTGCTATCAGGGATGCCTACTTTTAACACAAGACGCATGATAACCTGTAGGCTAGTGTAAGTCTCGTTGTCAGACTCTCCATCATACTCATCATGACTCACTACAATTGGGTTGTAGTAGCTTCATACTCGAGTAGCTTCTCTATCAGTATGATAACCTCTAGGCTAGGGGTTCATTAACTAATGAACACGATATTTATAAATAAATAATACCCTTACTTAGCGTATATTTTCTACAATAAACAATAAGCAACAAAAAAAAATTAAAGCTAGGAATAACATCAAATAGTTAACAAGGGAAGAAAAACATGAACATGCTGAACTAAATCTTTAAATGCAGACATATAATATTTCTATCCTATGTGTCTGTCCTATACTATCCATTTCTAATAACATTAATAAAGTAAAATAAAATAAACAACAAATAATTTAATATTTGATTTCGAAAAAATTATAATAAAGAATCGAATAAAATATCAAATAAAATAAAATAAAAAATCAGACTAAAAGAAATTTTGAACCTAAAAATTTTCGAACCCTTTTTGATATTGAAACATATTTCAAAAAATAATTTAAGCACAACGAATAAGTAGGAACTCGTTTTCTATAAAATTCATTTTAAGTAACTTGGCACAGAAGGCCAATAATAACTTAAGCTCCAAGATACCACTTTTTAACACCCTGACAAATCTCTATTTTTCGAAATACCTTTTTAATATAAATCTTAGAGAATTATAAAAGCATTATCGCCTGTGTGATAACGTATCGACTTATTCAGAATTTTACAATGGAAATAATAAATAACAACTTTAGAAACATAATTAACTTAGTCAACCATAAATTCAACTCTAAACCAAACGAAAAGTCAAACCATCTTAAAAGTCAAATACTCAAACCATAAATGAATGTCAACTAGTTATAAAAGTTTTAAGCTAAACACAAGCTCTCCATAAATCCCGAACCCATGATGCATCATCTTCAAACCTGAAATAGTCGATGCACTATTAATCTGAGAGACTGCTCACCAAATGGGTCATCACAAGATCAATAAGGCACAACCATGATCAACATACACACAAAAGCATGTAATTAGATAAGTTATGTACTACATAATAAATAAATATAAATCCTTACTTGATACTAGTAAGCATCAAAGTAGAGATGAATAATAATGTAATAACATGACAGACTGACTATACTGAACTCGACTCCACAACCAAAGTTAATTATAATTTATATTGAATTGGCAATGGAAAGAGTTGTCCACACCAAACAAGTCTTCAATTTAGAAGGAAGTACAAGCGCGACTCCGTACTCCCTTAACCAACGATATCGACGTACTAATTAAATAATAAAGGACATGGTGATCAATCTGGTCCCAAGAAAAGCCATGAGCTACCACCATGTACTCCAACTCATACAAGTCCAACACTTGATCAGATGTGCACAAGTCTAAAACTTATTGCTATTCACTTTCAACTTTAAGTGATTAATAAATCATTTATTTGTGATAACTCACAAAGTAACACAATAAATATAATCATCAAGGATACATGAAACTTCAATTTTCATCCTAGGATTAGATAAGATGATTAACAAGTCAAAAATCCAGGAATAAATCCATTATTAGTCTCATAACCATTATTTATTTGTTAATCTAAGTCAACAATCAACCAACCTTTCATAGGTGAATAACCAACTTACCAAATAAGGCCATCGTTCCTCGTAAAGTAAATAAAATACTCCAAAGAAAATAACATTATCCGATTAATGATCCAATAACAACATAATTATTAATTTCTCATGTGAATTAATAAAATGAAGTTCCCAAACCCATATGCTTGCGCCAATCAACCATATAAACAGAATATAACCAATATAGGCAACATGCTTCACACAACGACATAAAACATGTAATTCAACTTAAATATAAATCACATATGAACTATAAATAGTTCCCTATACATGATACTACAGATCCTTATATTAGGACATGATACTAGTCTACTAACACATAAGTATGTACATACATTGTGTTGACATATGAGAGGCCACTTTATCAACCTTAGAAATCATCTAAAGAGAATTCTCCACCTACCAAATATCAATACAACTACAGAAACACTAATGAATACTCAAATAAAATTCCAGCATCCTTAAAATATTTTAAACCCTCTTTAAAAGTGCTTATTAAAACTTCAAAGTTGTTAAGTGAATGTCCTAAAAACCTCTCAAGGCATTCGATAAGGGTTTACACTATCGTGCACCCTCGAGGTATAATGGGGTGGAGGAAGAAGGCGAAGGCGCCGGAAAATGATTCACTTGCGTCAGGATCTTCTGAGAATATGAATGGAGCAGCGACTTTGACGAAAGCGGTAGTATAGAAAATCCAGCTAATGGAACACTAACAGTAGCTGAATAGGGTGGACAGGAGGTTAATGCGATGGCGATTACTTCTTCTCAAAGACAAGTGGATGTTACGACGCATAAATGGCAGCAATTTACTGGGCAGAATCGAATCACAGACAAAGGTATGGGCCTCATGTTTATAGCTCCTACATTATTAGAGGGGAGTCCCACTGCCAATTTTGATAAGAATGAAATTGATAGGATGAACTCCAATGCTTTAATCATATATGTTGTAGGATAAAAACCAACTATGACTGTTATTATATCCTATGCTAAGACTCAATGGGGGTTGTCATCTGAACCAGTGGTTTATAAACATAAAGAGCGATTTTTTTGTGATTCAAATGAAATATAAAGAAGATAGAAACTCTATTATATTTTTTGGCCTTCATCCGTTCTTTGGCAAACCTTTGGTTGTGAAAAAATGGACGCTGATGAATGAGCTTTTTTGCTCATTCAAGGTCGTCTTTTAGGCTCCTTTTAAGCTTTGGTCGAGGCGTTTTCGTTAGTTTTTAGTTCATTTTTCGTAATTTTGTGTCGTTGAGTCTTTTTTGGTGTAGTAGAGTAGTTTGTCGCTGCGTTTTGGTGTTGTTTGTGTTGTTTTGCAGGTTGTCGAGGTGGCTCATGGCTTTGGCTGGGGTGCTCTCACCATGCTGGAGCCGACTTTGCTGCTTCAAGCTCGAACTACCGCTCCTCACTGGAGCTCCAGCTCAACTTGGGCAGAATTTGTGGATGGGCTGCAAGCCCTCAGGAGCAACGCTCCATGATGAAGCGAGCTCTCCCCAAGAACCCCAGAGCGAGCGCTCCATGAAGGAGCGGACGCTCCCCTTTGCTTTGGCCGTTACTTCGTTTTCTCCGCAACGATTGAATATTTTATTTTGAGTGCCATATAAAAGCAAAAGGGGGGAGAATGTAAAAGGGGGACTGATTCTGCTTTATAGTTTTCAATTTTTAGCTTTAAAAGGAGAGAGAAACAAGAAAGAGAAGGGGTGACAACTTCAAACTCTTGAGCATCTCAAATAATCTATGCACTCGTAGTGGATTTTAAGCTTTAAACTTGACAGTAATTTCTTGTAATCAGTAAGTTTGTACTTTTAGCACTTGATTTCGATCCAAGTAGTTGCATGTTTCGATTTTCTTTAGTTTATCCAATTTCTCTACTCGATTTCTACTTGCATGTTGGTAGTTTGTGTTTCTATGTGTGCTACGTTGTTTATCATGAGTAGTGAGTAGTCCCATTTTCGGGCTTGGGGGTGAAACCCCCTCTTTGTGACTATGAATAGTTTATTGGAGCATGTTGATGGGATTGTGAATGTGAAAATTGAGTTTTAGTGTAATTTAATTATGGGTCTCTTTGCTTGTTCACCATTGAAAATCTTCTAAGCTATCCTAATTGTAATCGAGAGGTGAATTTAGGATGTGTAGCTCACTAGACTCACTTGTATTGAATTCACTAAGAGATTAGGTCTTTGAGTCAAGATTTTGTGAACTTAATGTACTTAAGCATGTTGAATTGAGTAATTACCACGAGAGTAGGAGTTTCTTAGTCTAACATAGTACTAATTTGCTTGAGAAGGTGATTAGTTATGGCATATAGTTCACTTCATTTCATCCATACCTCAATTAACTGGTTCTCCATTGACTATCTCATATGAACTTAGATTGGAGCCTCATCCCCAAGACCTATTTTCATCGTATTGTATTCTCATTACAAGTTAATTGCTTGACCTATTTTGATACAACAATCAATCCTAGTTGTAGCCGAGACTCATCCTCTAATAGTTCGAAATTTGTGTTCACTGCCAGTTTTCCCTTGGGTTCGATCCCTTGCTTTTCCTTGCTACTTGTTAGTGGGTTGTGTTGAGGTGTTTTATAAATTTTAATTTGAGGGGATTTTTGGGCCTTAACGACATCTCGAGTGTCGAGATCCTGCCCTACCAAATTTTGGCGCCGTTGCCGCGAACGCAGTAGAGGTGAACTTTGGATTATTTGTTTTATGAGTTACGATTGTTTATTATTTTCATATTCTTAATTCATTGCTTGGGTCGTTAAGTCCGTCCTTGTTATCACTAAGCCTCTACTTAGCTTTGGTGTTGTACATGAGCACAAACCCCGCAGGTGATACTCCATTTGCAAAGAGGCAAAGGGGTAGACTTCGAGTTATTTCACCATCTCCACGAGTTAGAGTTGGTGATAAATCAGGCTCATCTTCTCAGGGCACTCCAACAATTTCTATTTCTCCTTCTAGAATGGCCGGAAATCAACAAAGAACTCTTGACGGCTATGGGGTTCCAATGGCATTCGAGGAGAGAAATGGTATTAATCGTCCGCCTCTTCCGGATTGTAAGTACGAATTTCCAATCCAATTAATAAGAATGATCAAGGAAAGACAATTTGAAGGGAGATGTAGTGAATTTCCTTACAAGCATCTTGCTCACTTTGTAAAGTTGTGCAACATTGTTAATGAGCATAATGCTACTCAAGAGCAAACTCGACTTCATCTCTTTCACTTTTCACTTGATGGTAGAGCTCTGGCATGGCTTGATCACTTCTCGCTAATTCTCTAACAACATGGGAGGAGGTGACTAAGGCCTTTTTGAGGAGATTTGTTTCGGAAGAGAAGACGATGGAGCTAAAACGTCAAATAACTACATTCTCTCAACTAGATGTGAGACATTGAGTGAGGCATGGGAATTCAAGGACTTGAGACGAACTTACCTTATCATGGATATGACTTGGCTATGCTTTTGAGATCTTTTTATTATGGCCTAAATCCCATAACTCGTGCTAATCTTGATGCGGGTGAGGGAGCGCGGCTTTTGAAAATTAACTTGAATGATGTGGAAGCCACCATTGAAGAGGTAGCAAGACATAGTGGTTGGGGGGTTCCGGTCGAAAACTAAATACAAGGAGCGCAGGTAAGATAGATGTTGACAATTATGATGCTTTGGCATCCAAGTTGCAAGTTGTGATGAAAAATCTTGACAAGATCAACTTGGCATCGTCTTCATTATTAAGCCCGGTAAATGTTACACAACCTTGTGAACCATGTGGAGGTTGTGATCATGTGGCAACTCAATGCATGGCCACGCACATTGGAGCAAGTAGCCGCGGTAGGGGCCCAAAATGACCCCTACGCACCTACTTATACTCCTGGTAGGAGAAATCACCTAAAATTTTGGTGGAAGCAAGGAAACCAACAATCTCACCAACCACAACCCTACTACCAAACACAACAAGCACCCTTCCAAAACCAAAACCAATTCACTCAACTACCAAACAACCAATTTCAAGCCACTTCGTGCCCACCTCCTAGTACAATCAAGGGGGTGGTTTACAAGCTCAAAGACCCCCGTATAACCCTCCCCCATCACAAAAGACTTCACTTGAAGACGCACTTGAAGTGTTCATGACCCAACAAACTGAATCCAATGCGGAAGTGTCCTTCACCATCCAACAAATGAAAACTCATAATAAGATGATGGAGACACAACTTGCCCAATTAGCCCAACAAATTAGCCAACAACAGTCTCAACAATCACTTTCGAACCAACCTAGTAGCAACCCCGCTAATCATGGTAGAGTGAATGACGTTACCTGGAGATCGGAGAAGAGATATGAGGGTTTGGTTATGAAAGAAGTCAAGGTCGAGAAGGGAAAAAGTGAAGTAGTTGTGGAGGAAAAAGAGTGAAGAAGAGAAAAAGAAAGAAGGGGAGAATGAAAAACAAAAGAGTGATAAAAATACATAGGAATAAAAAAATAAAACGGGAAAGGAGCACCAACTCGGCAATATCTCACGCTAATTCCTTTTCCACAAAAATTCGCAATGAAAAAGTTGAATGATAAAGTTGCTCAATTTCTTGAACTCGTGAAGGGTATCCAAATCAACATTCCATTCTTGCAAGCTATAAAGGAGATGTCGGCCTATGCAAAGTTTCTAAAAGATATATTGACTCATAGAGATAAACTTGATAATGCAACGATTTCTCACCTTCCACACAATGTTAGTGTGATCATTCAAGGAATTATGCCAGAAAAGAAGTCCGATCCGGGTGCTTTTCTAATTCCGGTAAAAATGGAAGGTGTTGAACAAAAGAGTGCTTTGGCCGATCTTGGAGCCGGAGTGAGTTTAATGCCCTTAGCTATAGCTAGCAATCCTAATCATACTTTGGAGTCATCAAGGAGAACTATTCAATTGGCGACAGCACCATTAGAAGACCCATTGGAGAATTGATAGATGTTCCCGTTAGATTTAGTAAGTTCACCATTCCTGTGACTTTGTGGTGATGGACATGGACGAGGATCCTTGCACACCTTTGATACTAGGGAGGCCGTTCTTAGAAACGGCTAGAATGCTCTTTGATTATGATAACAACACTCTCATCTTGAGAGTTGGAAATGAGAAAATGGTGTTCGGGTTCCCAAGGTCCATGAAAAAGCAACTTATGGAAGAAGTTATGAGAGTTGATGTGCTAGATGAAGAGATTAGGAAGATGGAGAGAGCCATGGAGCTTGAAGACCCTCTCCAAAAGACTTTCTGGGGTAAGATAGATAGCGGTACACTAAAAGAAGAGGAGTATGAGAAACTCCTAGATGAGTCTGAGATCTACCACTCACCACATGGAAGGTTTGAATTACTTAATGTCAATTTGGAGGAGAGATCTACGCCTCCTCCTAAGGTAGAGTTAAAACCCCTCCCCGTCTCATTAAAATATCAATGTCTTGATGATGACAAAGCTTTTCCCATTATTGTTAATGCGAAGCTAGAAGGCGCCCAATTGAAAATTTTGATACATGCTTTGAAAGAAAATAGAAGTGTCTTCGGCTACTAACTTAATGATCTTAAGGGCATAAGCCCATCCCTTTGTATGCATCGTATCTATCTTGAAGATGATCAAGCTTCCTGCATTGAACCTCAACGGAGATTAAATCCAAATATGAAAGAAGTTGTGAAAAATGAGGTTTTGAAACTACTCAAGGCCAGGATAATCTATCCTATTTCGGATAGTAAATGGGTAAGTTTGGTCCAAGTAATTCCAAAAAAAGGAGGCTTGGCCATAGTTGAGAATGAGCACGGTGAAGTTGTATCCTTAAGGTCGGTTACGGGTTGTAGGATGTGTATAGATTATAGAAAGTTGAACAAGTCAACCAGTAAAGACCATTTACCAATCCCTTTTGATTGACCAAATGTTAGAGAGGTTGGCGAGTCATACACACTTTTGTTTCCTTGATGGGTACTCCGGATTTTTACAAATCCCGATTCACCCACAAGATCAAGAGAAAACAACTTTTACGTGTCCTTATGACATTTTTGCTTATCGAAGGATGTCATTTGGATTGTGTAATGCACCTTCAACGTTTGAAAGATGTATGACCGCCATCTTTTCCGACATGCTTGAGTCGAAAATAAAGGTTTTTATGGATGATTTCTCGGTGTGTGGTTCTTTTGACATATGTCTTAACAATTTGTCTAAAGTACTTCAAAGATGTCGAAAGATGAACTTGGTATTGAATTGGTAAAAATGTCATTTCATGGTAGGAGAGGGAATTGTTCTTGGTCATGTGATCTCTAGTCGGGGCATTGAGGTTGATCCCGCTAAACTTGAGACAATCAAACACCTTCCACCTCCAACAAATGTTAGGGATGTAAGGAGTTTTCTTGGCCATGTCAGTTTTTATCGGCGTTTCATTAAAGGTTTTTCACAAATGGCCAAGCCTTTGACTCAACTTTTAGCAAAAGATTCCCCTTTCTTTTTACTAATGATTGTCTATAAGCTTTTTATAGGTTGAAAGATGCACTTGTTTCAGCCCCAATAATGCAACCACCTAATTGGGAGCTTCCTTTTGAGCTCATGTGTGATGCTCCGGGTGTTGTGGTGGGGGCCGTTCTAGGCCAAAGGAAGGAGAACAAGCTTCATGTAATCTGATTTATAAGGCAGAAGGAATGGTGCACCGCACCTGATTTTGGTGAGCTCGCACCATTCGTATCCGCACAAGAAAAAAAACTGAGCCTAGTTAAAACGATAGTTTTTTATTAGTTTTGGCACTGATGCGTTATTTCCTTAGACTAGAGACTATTATTAGGGTTCATATTATAGAGAAAATCATTACGCTTGTTGCTAGATTTGAGTTTCGTAGATTAAAGTTTGTGATTTCTACAACATTGAAGGTACTTTCTATTCAATTTAATCTCAAAGTTTCAGTTTTTATTCTCTCTTTTCATTATTATTCTTTGTTCTTCCATATTATTAGATCTCCTTTATTATAGTTTCATAATTGTTATTTTTATTTGATTAATTATCTCTTAATCATGTTTAGCCCTAGATTAGTTATAGATTTCATATTTTATTGCTTAGAATCCATGATTAGTGAGTAGTTTCTTATCTAGGGTTAGGGTGAAAGTATGGATTAGGATTTAAATGTATTGTGAGGGACCTATTATGAGTTTTGTGGTTGTTTCATTACACTACTAGTATTGTTCTTGAGACAAATCTAGATTGATAAACATGAAGGGTAAAAGAGTATAAATTATTTATATACAAAAGTATGAGTTATGCATAGCTGCTTTAGTAACTCTCGTTAGTTAACTCTAACTGAGAGACCTCTTGTCATTGTAGTTGATGTTTTGTCGAATTTGATTGTTATCAGTTGTTGTAGTTCATAAGTTTATAATTTTAAATTGCTTTGAATCTAGATTCATGAATATTGGTCTCGAAATACTTTGAAAGACGATGTTATATCAAGTGATTATATTTTTACAAGGAAAAGTCTTATAGTTGGCTTGTTGTTTAAAGTCTCTTAAGATTTATCAAAAGTATTGGATGAGTTCCAAGAATTATCTTATTGAGTTAGGAATGGTAATCGAAAGGAATCTAAAGGGAAAAGTAGCCTTGTTTGAATTGAAGGATGATGTGACATGAACAATACCCCGTGGATTGTGAACCGTGGAGGCCTCACAGGAAAACATGTCCATTATTCTGTGGGGCGATAATCGGGCGATATATAAGGTAATGCGAAACATGTGGATTGTTGATTTGATCAGCGAAAAATGAACTCCGGACTAGTCGCGGTTATTGGCCGAAAGTAAAGCGAATAGTTGGGGGACGACCCTTACTGTCGGAGTGTAATCTTTGCCTCCTCCGCCGCATTCTCTTTCCCCCTGGTTAGAATAAAGTATCTCAAATTATGAAAGTTATTTCGATCTTCGATTCCCGATAAGGAATCGTATGATGGTTAATTGTTTCAATATTTGATTCCCGATAAGGAATCATATCAGGTAATGTAATGGATGTTTATTCAATATTTCAATATGAATACCGATATCGATTTCCTAATAAGGATGCATATCATAGTAAGTTATAGGGAAATTCCCATTGGTAACCTTGTACTTTTGCTAATCCTTACTGGTAACCTCGAATTTTTTTAAATCCCATTGGTAATTAACCCTGTACAATATAAACATTCTCAACCATGACTTTGATGAGGAATATTCCATTAAAAAAGGAAATATTTCGTTAGATTAACCCCTTAAACCACAATTAATCACCATAATTAAACCCTAAACTCAATATAGGCAAATTGGATCTTTTTTGCAAATTCCGACCTCGAAACCGATCCTAACAAGGGTAAAACTGCCCCCTATAATATTTGAATACCACTTTTAAAATTTTGTTTACATCATTTCATTTTTCCACGCAAATCGAGGCACTTTTGGTATGCAAATACACGCAAATCGGATCGTTTTTTGCAAATTTCGACCTCGAAACCGGCCCTATCCAGGGTAAAATTGACCCCTAAAATATATTTGAATACCACTTTTTAATTTTTTTTTCATCATTTTGTTTTTGCACCCAAATCGAGGTACTTTCGGTATGTATATACAGGCAAAACTTACCCCTAAAATATTTTAATATCAATTTTTAACAAATTATTTTGTTTTTAAGTAATGAATAATTTTTCAAATTTGCATGTATTTGCATATCGAAAGTGCCTCGATTTGATTGCAAAAACGAAATGATGTAAAAAAAAATTTAAAAAGTGGTATTCAAATATTTTAGGGGTCAGTTATGCCCTTATTAGGGTCGGTTTCGAGGCTGAAATTTGCAAATAAAGATCCGATTTTCCTGTATTTACATACCGAAAGTACCTCGATTTGCGTGCAAAAACGAAATGATGAAAAAAAATTAAAAAGTGGTATTCAAATATTTTAGGGGTCAGTTTTGCCCTTGATAAAATCGGTTTCAAGGTCGGAATTTGCAAAAAATGATCCGATTTTCCTGTATTTACATACCGAAAGTACCTCAATTTGCATGCAAAAACAAAATGATGAAAAAAAATATAAAAAGTGGTATTCAAATATATTAGGGGTCAAATTTGCCCTTAAGAGGATCAGTTTCGAGGCCAGAATTCGCAAAAATCGATCGGATTTTCCCGTATTTACATACCGAACGTACCTCGATTTGCGTGCAGATACGAAATGATGAAAAAATTAAATAAGAAGTGGTATTCAAATATTTTAGGGGTCAATTTTGCCTTCACTAGGGTCGGTTTCGAGGTCAGAATTTGCAAAAAACGATCTGATTTGCCTATATTGAGTTTAGGGTTTAATTATGATGATTAATTATGGTTTAAGGAGTTAATCTAACGGAATATTCCCTTCTTTAATGGAATATTCCTCATCAAAGTCATGGTTGAGAATGTATATATTGTACAGGGTTACCAATGACATTTTAAAAAATTTGAGGTTACCAGTGAGATTCAGCAAAAGTATGAGGTTACCAATGGGAATTTCCCTAAGTTATATTAATGTTGGATTCCCGAAAAGGAATCATATCTTGTTATTGGAATCTTGGTAAGGAATCGTATCATGTGATTAGATTCCTGATAAGGAATCGTTATAGTGAAAGTTAAGGGTTTATCAAATAAAATATAAGAAAGTTATTGATAGAGTATGAAAGCATATGTTTGGGGTTCTGCTAAGAAATCGATCAAAGGAAATAAAGTATATTGTTTATATCAAAGCTGACAACCTCAAATTCCTTATGAGAAATTATGGTAAGTTGAAAGGTCAAATTAAAATGTATGAAATATGTCTCTGTTGGGAGTCACGTTGTTGTGTTTGTTGTTATGTGAATGATGGTGTATTATGAAACAAGTAATGAATAAAGATATATTATATTTATCAATAAGAGCTTACTCTATGCATGTTGAGATGGATTTGGATGTTCTGATCATGTTGAGTGCTTCGTCGTTTTCAAGTAAAAGCCCTCAAAGTATGTGTTAATCTCTTTACGGGTTTAGTACTCAGCCTTGTTGATGTATCTATATGTTGTTTTGTCATTTTTGTGGCCTGTCACTTGGTGGGTGGTTGTTTCCTAAATGTTTCAGGTTGAAGCAGTAAGTTAATATTTTTGCAATTTGAAGTTGATACGAGCTGGAGTTGTAGTATTTCACTTTCAAGTGAGGATGCTCGACTTTGTAATAGTTAATCGTTTATTATTTATAATCTATTTCTTTACTTAAGAGTCGTTGGTGGTCCTGATTCTCTCTTGGTGGTTCTCCGCGAAAGCGTTAAGATTAGTGTATTCTTGGAGTTGGATTTAATTTGTATTGTATATAGGTTTAAATTATTTCCCGCTTTAGGGTTGTCTATTAAGGAAAAGCTGCCGGATTTTCTATAGGAATTTACTGGAACAAAGTGTGAGAATAATCAGGGTCTTGTTGTAATAGTTAATATAATTGAATAGAGTTGGGATTTTAGTTCTGCACTCTGTGATGTTGTTGAGTGAGTTGGTAATAGTCTGGGTTAGCTCGACAAGGTCTCTTCTACTGTGCTTAATCCTCTGTTAGCTGATTGAGAGAATTCGGACAGTTTCAGCTTTAGCCCCTTTAATAAGGGTGATTTAGTCTTCCTATCACAAATGATCAAACGACATAAATTATGATCTTCTCTTCTTGTTCTAATGAACCTTAATTATACAATTTTCATTCTTATAAGAGATTTTAGGACCTTACATGGTTCCCACTCCCTTACATGAGATTGGCTCTTCATATATATTTATCTTTAGCCTTCGTGTTTTGTAAAAGTTCCTCTAATATTAACCTCATAATATAATTAGCCATTTGCCTCAACATTTTCCTACTCTTGTCTCCAGTGTTTCTTCAAATATTTCTTAATCCCTAAATTACACATACTAATATATAGAAGCTCTTACTTTTTTATTACGCAGATTCCATTAACTAATAAATCACACTTATAAGCACACACAAATACGTAAATATAAGAAAACATAATACTTGTTTTATAAAGAAATTTTTATGAAAGAAAATATTTATCGCACACTTATTTACAATTCCTAATTAACACATTAATCACATAAGTTACGCTCAATTATTGACATTTTTTACTTTCTAATATTTTTTAATTAACTCAGGTTGTTACAAAAGTTCTACTTCATTGATTCTTTTGGAATTGAAAAGTTTCACATTACTTGCAAAGTTTCTTTATTGGTAATATCTTTCTCTATCTCTCTCTAATCAAATAATTCCCACTTTTTATGTATCTCTATCTCTCTTCTTTTCACGTAACTTTCTTAAATGCAATATTAATAGAATGTGTGAAGTATTTACTATAACTATACAAGTTTTTTTTTTTTTTTTTTTGAGCGGAACATAAGTTTTTTCTTGATAGCTATAAACAATTTACTTAACTCTATTTTATGAAAAACATATATAACTCTATACTTCATCCGTTTCATTAGATGTGACACTTTGACATTTTACAATAGTTACAAATTTCACTTTGACCATCATTAGTGACTTGTACGTGAATAAAAATATAATCATGTGGTATCTTGTTAGATTTATCTTATTATGTACTCCCTTTGTTTTTTTATCTTTCTCACATGGAATCTTGACACTATTCATACTAAGGCTGCGTTCTGTTCAACTTAAAAAATTAAGTTTCATGTCCAATAAGTTCAGATAATAAGTTGCAATAAGGTCTTATAAGGGCAATAAGTTCCAATAAGGTCTAATAAGGTCCAATAAGTTCCAATCCGGTGCAATAAGTTCCAATCAGGTGCAATAAGTTCCAATCAGGTGCAATAAGTTCCAATCAGGTCTAATAAGGTCCAATAAGTTCCAATCAGGTCTAATAAGGTCAAATAAGGTCCGAATAGTCAATGTTTAATAAATATTTGTATTATTGTCCATTACTTTGTTATTCATAATTTCATATCACTATTAGCTGATTATGTTATTATTAGAATTTTAATTAAAGTACCACAATGATTGTATAGTATTATACTTGTATTAGTGTCTATTATTTTATTATTTATTTGTATTAGTGTCTATTATTTTATTATTTATTTGTATTATGTCTATTATTTTATTATTTATTTGTATTATGTCTATTATTTTATTATTCACATTACTATTAGCTAATTATGTTAGTATTAGAATTTTTTATTAAAGTACCACAATGTATAGTATTATACTTGTATTATTGTCTATTATGTGATTATTCATATTGCTATTAAATATATTATAATCATGGTCAAATAATTAAGGTTAACAATAATAATAATTATTATAATTACAATATTTTGCAATTCATCTTTAAATAACTAGAGATAACATGTTTTCGTTACTAATAACAATGAAAGATATAAATTTTTGATTTTCTACTAGTGTTTTATATAATCAAAACAAGACTATTAGATACATTAGTGGTGAAAATTATGTTTAGGCAAATATATAAATAGTAAATTTTTTTGTTAAATTAATTATCATAAGAGATAATTAATAATTATTATTTTTTAAAGGACGAATTATAATAATTATTACTCCATAAAAAATTTTGAGGGGTAGTATTTACGTTAGTGGTAATATTTATGTTATTCATGGTCAATATTTTTGTCTAATAAGGTCAAATAAGTTTGAATCAGGTCCAATAAGGTTTAATAAGTTTCAATCAGGTCCAATAAGGTCTAATTAATAAGTTTCAACCAGGGCCAATAAGGTCTAATAAGTTTCAATAAAGTCAATAAGTTCCAATAAGGTCCAATAAGTTCCAATCAGGTTCAATCAGGTCTAATAAGTTGAATCAGGTCCAATCAGGTTTAATAAGTTCCAATAAGTTCAGTTCAGGTTCAATAAGTTCAGTTCAGATAAGGTCCAATAAGTTCAGGGCCAATAAGTTGAATAGAACGCACCCTAAGGGTGCGTTCTATTCAACTTATTGGACCTGAACTTATTGCAACTTATCTGAACTGAACTTATTGAACCTGAACTGAACTTATTGGAACTTATTAAACCTGATTGGACCTGATTCAACTTATTGGACCTGATTGAACCTGATTGGAACTTATTGGACCTGATTGAACCTGATTGACCTTATTGGACCTTATTGAAACTTATTGACCCTGATTGAAACTTATTAGACCTTATTGGACCTAATTGAAACTTATTAGACCTTATTGAACCTGATTGAAACTTATTTGACCTTATTAGACAAAACATTGACCATGAATAACATAAATATTACCACTAAGTAATACTACCCCTCAAAATTTTTTATGGAATAATAATTATATAATTCGTCCGTTAAAAATAATGATTATTAATTATCTCTTATGATAATTAATTTAACAAAAAAATTACTATTTATATATTTGCAGATGAAATATGGTTGGTTGTTGATGAAGAAAACGTATTGATTGAAGAGGATGATGTAGAAGATGAAGAAAGATACTCCGATGAAGAAAGATACTCCAGTGATGATAATGAAGCAATCAATTGATAACATTTATATCTTTCATAGTTATTAGTAACGAAAACATGTTATCTCTAGTTATTTAAAGACGAATTGCAAAATATTGTAATTATAATAATAATAATAATAATTATTATTATTATTATTGTTAACCTTAATTATTTGACCATGATTATAATATTATTCAATAGCAATATGAATAATCAAATAATAGACAATAATACAAGTAAAATACTATACATTGTGGTACTTTAATAAAAAATTCTAATAATAACTTAATCAGCTAATAGTAATATGAATAATAAAATAATAGACATAATACAAATAAATAATAAAATAATAGACACTAATACAAGTATAATACTATATAATCATTGTGGTACTTTAATTAAAATTCTAATAATAACATAATGCTAATAGTGATATGAAATTATGAATAACAAAATAGTGGACAATAATACAAATGTTTATTAAACATTGACTATTTGGACCTTATTAGACCTGATTGGAACTTATAGGACCTTATTAGACCTGATTGGAACTTATTGCACATGATTGAAACTTATTGCACCTGATTGGAACTTATTGCACCTGATTGGAATTTATTGGACCTTATTGGAACTTATTGCACTTATTAGACCTTATTGCAACTTATCTGAACTTATCTGAACTTATCTGAACTTATCTGAACTTATTGGACCTGAAACTTAATTTTTTAAGTTGAACAGAACGCACCCTAAGAGTGCGTTCTGCTTAACTTTAAAAATTAAGTTTCAGGTCCAATAAGTTCAGATAAGTTGCAATAAGGTCTAATAAGGGCAATAAGTTCCAATAAGGTCTTATAAGGTCCAATAAGTTCCAATCAGGTGCAATAAGTTCCAATCAGGTCTAATAAGGTCCAATAAGTTCCAATCAGGTCTAATAAGGTCCAATAAGTTCCAATCAGGTCTAATAAGGTCCAATAAGGTCCAAATAGTCAATGTTTAATAAACATTTGTATTATTGTCCATTATTTTGTTATTCATAATTTCATATCACTATTAGCTGATTATGTTATTATTAGAATTTTAATTAAAATACCACAATGATTATAGTATTATACTTGTATTAGTGTCTATTATTTTATTATTTATTAGTATTATGTCTATTATTTTATTATTTATTTGTTATGTCTATTATTTTATTATTCATATTACTATTAGTTGATTATGTTTTATATAGAATTTTTATTAAAGTACCACAATGTATAGTACTATACTTGTATTATTGTCTATTATTTGAGTATTCATATTGCTATTAAATAATATTATAATCATGGTCAAATATATAGTACCACAATGATTATATAGTATTAAACAAGACTATTAGATATATTAGTGGTGAAAGTTATGTATAGGCAATTATATAAATAGTAATTTTTTTGTTAAATTAATTATCATAAGAAATAATTAATAATCATTATTTTTTAAAGGACGAATTATAATAATTATTACTCCATAAAAAAATTTGAGGGGTAATATTTACGTTAGTGGTAATATTTATGTTATTCATGGTCAATGTTTTTGTCTAATAAGGTCAAATAAGTTTCAATCAGGTCCAATAAGGTCTAATAAGTTTCAATCGGGCCCAATAAAGTCTAATAAGTTTCAATCATGGCCAATAAGGTCTAATAAGTTTCAATAAGGTCAATAAGTTCCAATAAGGTCCAATAAGTTCCAATCAGGTTCAATCAGGTCTAATAAGTTGAATCAGGTCCAATCAGATTTAATAAGTTCCAATAAGTTCAGTTCAGATAAGGTCCAATAAGTTCAGAGCCAATAGGTTGAATAGAACGCATCCTAAGAGAGAGTCTTCTCCATTTTTTTCAATTTATAAGAAAAAATATAGTCATGTGGGGTCTTTTTTGATTCGTCTCAATTGGTACATTATCAATATTCAACTGTTAGAATTTTTCTTAATATATAATGAAAGATATTTAAGTTCAAAGAGTGACATTAGGAGACGCGCATAGAAAAGTAAAAATGATATAAAAAAAACAAAAAGATATTTTAAATATGCACTTTTTATAAATTTTACAGATATAAAATTAAATCTATATTTTTTCAAAGTTTAAATATGCACTTTTATAATTTTTATAAATATAAAATTAAAGATAGATATCTTTTGAAAGTTTTACATTAATATGTATAAAATTTAAAGTGTAACAATTAAAAAGAAACGAATAAAGTATATTTCAGCCAAAGCAATCATGATGTCTCTCTTTCCCCAACTAAAAAAGATTACAATTACCACTTACTTTGGAATTGATAGGGAACTTACGCAGTTTTGCTTGCCGTATAGTACAGATATTTGCCGCATTCTTGACGCGCCACTTACCTTTTCTATACCATGTCATAACTCATATGGCAGCATATGTGATTTGTGAATAATAATTTTAAAGCCATGCATTTTCTCTCTCCTCTTCACCTACTGCTATTACCATTGCTGCTCCATCTATGGAGAACACCCTCTGCAGCAATAGCATCAAGCTCATATGCCTCAGAAAAGTTCATTTCAGCCATTGGAGACCCAGAAATGAAGAACCCAAATACCAGATTTGCATTGGAAGCTTGGAATTTCTGCAATGAGGTGGGCTTTGAAGCACCCCACATGGGTAGTCCGAGACTTGCAGATTGCACAGATTTGTACTGCCCCTTGATTCATGGTATTCATTAATTCTCACTATTCTAGTGTTCATTACTTCGGTTTTACCCACTTTGTCTCTCTTTGTTCTTCTTGTTTCAACTTGCGAGTTTGCTGTTGTACAATAAACTACTCCCTCCCTCCCATAATACAGTGCTCAACTGCTCACTTTTCATTTTTCACAAGAATTAAGGAAAATGAAAAAAGTTTTAGAATTTCACAAAAATATATATTGAAGTACATGTTTATTGGGCATTTTTGCCTTGGAACTAGTTTTTTTTTTTTTTTTCTTTTTCCTTTAAAATAAAATAAAAGAACAATAAATATACCTTGAAATGGTGTAAAACAATAAAGAGGGGCACATATTTTTTTAAAAAAGTAGGGGTATTTTGGAAAGTTTTATGTAAAAATGAAGGATAATTTAATCCAAACCAATTGATAAAAAAGAAATAGGCACAATATTTGGGACACCCAAAGAGAAATGCAAGCACTATATTATGGAACGGAGGGAGTAATCATTAATACTAATCCAACAAGTCTTCATACGATACTATTTTTTTTTATTAGGAAAGATAATTGGTCCAAAACCAATCATGTTAGGCTACTAGCCTGCAGGGCACACTAGCTCCGAAGCTGAGTACAAGGCTAAACAGTCTAAAATTAAATGGCCAATATATTGTTTATTGGCTGGGATGAGGATTCAAATCCTGGGCAATACCCTGAAATTCGGGTTGCTACTCTACTGAGCTACCACCTCATCTTCTATAATTTTTTTTTCTTATATTTCAAATGAATTTAAACAATTCTGTCACTTGTAATTAGAGCTGGCCATGGGCCGGGCCGGCACGGCACGATTTGAGCCCGGTCCAGCACGAGCCCGCTATGAGCACGGCATGGCACGCCGGCACGAGTGGTGGGCCGTGGGCCATGCATGAACAACATTCTAAAAGTTTGGCACGAACCCGGCACGAGCACGACGGGTCGGCACACTTATTTTGGTTAAAATTTGTATAAGGCACGATGGCACGGCACGAGCCGGCCCGGCACGGCACATGGGCCAGGTCGTGCATGGGCCTTAGATTTTACAACTTGGCACGAGCCCGGCACGACACGAGCATTTCTTGGCCCGTTTTGGCACGGCACGTTGTGGCACGAGACACGCGGGCTTGGCACGTGGGCCGTCCCGACACGGCTCGTGGCCACCTCTACTTGTAATGTCAAAATTTCAAATAAGAACAATAAAAAAGAACGAAAGAGTATATTATACATGTCAAAATATCCGTTAATAATACCTCTCGTTCAAAATACTTGGAACCATTTTTTTGACAGGTGGTTTAATAGGATGGTATCACATATGCAACATAAAGTAACAAATTAATTAAGATGAAACATGTAATCACTCTTATTATCAATGTAAAAGTTTAAAATTAATTTGTCTAGTACTAAAAAGTGGTAGTTGCATTGCAACTTGCAAGTATTTTGAAACAAAGAAGGTACGTAGTGATTAAGTTTTGATTAGATTGTTACGATGTGCTGAATTGATTGTTGCCTTGTTGGGTTGAATTGTCACGCGCGGCATTGGCTTCGTAGAATCGTAGTAACAGTTTTGTTGTATAAAATTTGATTATTTAAGTTGGGTTATTTTATTTTTTTTTTGAAAGAAAGTTGGGTTATTTTAGAACATGAAATATTTGGTAATGTTTAAAGCCTTATATTGATTTCTTATCCTCAAAATACACATGTAATGCATGTCTCTGTCTTAGAAATTGCGAAACTTAAATTTTCATGCCTAAATTTGAAAACCAATTAGAAGATAGAGATAGGTACTGCCATTTTACATTTGATGGAGCATAAGAGTTTAATGATTACTTTGTAGTATAGCAATTATAGGACTTTCCTTTACAATACTTGAGGAAATTTACACTAATCTGAGTCAATATACATCAGTTTTGACTCAATATACAACATCTGTTGTCGAACTGAACATATAATTAGATTGAACAGTTTTGACCCAATATATGACATATGTTACCGAATATACAATCAGAATATGTTATGAACATGAAAAGGTCGTAATAGTAATGAATTAGAAATTTCTCACTATAATCATATAGAAGATGCAAAACTACCTAATAAACGCATTTTTCATGAGTTGAAGTTGTTATAATAATATAACGTATTAAAATTGGACAATATCATTTGTGTGAAAATTGCTCCTAGAGCCATGCAAGAGAAATCTGATGCCATTTCCTTCCCTTAATTGCTATATTCCCTATCATTTTACATGTACTTAACAGACGTTAAGCTCTAGGTATAGCTGCTAGAATAAATAGTTGCTTTGGTAGCAGGGCCGTCTTGGAAATTTTGGGGCCCCGGTTCTAACATGAAAATTGGGTCCCTAAATTTATAGAACATCAAGATGAAACTCATGGAAGGTTATAGTTCTAAAGATAGAAAGTTGAAAATCTAATGATAGATCATTGACAAATTTATTAAGGGTGAAAAACAAAGGTGATTTCTTCACTTATGAAGTAAAATTTTCAAAATAATATATTTTGGGGGCCCTGTGCTATTGGGCTCTTTGCACACCCTCATCTACCCCTCTGTTTGGTAGAATTTACCTGAAAATATTCATT
This sequence comes from Beta vulgaris subsp. vulgaris, assembly GCF_026745355.1. Lineage (NCBI taxonomy): Eukaryota > Viridiplantae > Streptophyta > Magnoliopsida > Caryophyllales > Amaranthaceae > Beta > Beta vulgaris. Next base: position 32,679,558 of record NC_079202.1, on the reverse strand, counting down.
GCATTATTAACCCTATAAATAAGATCTTTGGAATAATTTGTCGAAAAAGGATGGGATCTACTTGACGATTGTTTTTGGATATCTTTTGAAAGGAGAAGTTACCTGAAAATATTGTGTTATCAGCAACTACTCATATAAGTGTTGATATTTGCAATACATCTTCCACATTTCAAAATATAAGTACTTGTTTGTATTGGGTTTATATTGTTGAGTCATTTCCAGCTTATATTTTATGAATAATAAGCTTCATATTACATGAAACAGGACATAATCTCTTGGGTACAAAACTGGGTATGCCTCATATCCTACTAAATTTTTATTTTATTTACTATAGACTATGTCTGCATCAAGTTAGCAATGGTGGTGTCGAAATATATAGCTGTCACAACTCACAACTATGGTTAAGTTGGATGGCTCTAAATAATAATATATGCTATACATGATATTCGATTTACATTAGACAAAGTAATAGATATGTGCAACAATAGAGTTTTCCAATATCTGTCCTTCACCATGAAATTTTTTTTCTCTGTGAAGTTCAATGTAAAATTTTGGGTCATCTATTTTATACTTCATAGTTTAAGTCATATATACTGAAAATGTTAATTCCCTTCATTGTGCCCAGAGGCAGGGGATACTGACCTCAATAACAAAAATAGTGGTTGCAAAGTGCATCACAAAGTAAAGAACTCAGACAACAGGTTGAAGGCAGGTGACAACTTTCCTATTCCTGGTTATCAACCTTATGCTGATCCTGACCGTTATGCTGTCGAAAAGGAGTTGTATCTTGCTTCTCTATGTGAGGTATCTGATACTCAAGACCCATGGCAATTCTGGATGATCATGCTTAAGAACGGCAATTTTGACAAAAATACTACACTATGTCCTGAAAACGGCAAAAAAGTCACTAAAATAGTTACAGACAGAAAATTTCCATGTTTTGGGAAAGGATGCATGAATCAACCTCTTGTTTATCAAAATCAATCAAGAGTTTTTTTAACCGAGCACCATATGCCATCATTAAGTGGAGGATTTTATGGCTCCTATGATCTCAACGCTGATTTTAATAAAGATGTGAGCAGCATGTCTTATTTCTCTGTTTCCTGGGAAAAAAATTTGAGTAGTGGCAGTTGGATTATCTCAAACAAATTAACAACATCTTCTAAGTACCCTTGGCTTATGTTGTACTTAAGAGCAGACTCAACAAGAGGATTTAATGGAGGTTATCATTATGAAGGTAGAGGCATGCTTAGAAAGGTATATGCATCTCTCCTCTAGTAATTGCTTTTCTTTACAAGATTAACTGGCAACACTGATGAATGATGTTAACTTTGTTTCTCTAGCTACCACAATCTCCCAACTTCAAAGCAAAATTAACGCTCAACGTTAAACAAGGTGGTGGCCCTAACAGTCAGTTCTATCTCATTGATATTGGGAGTTGCTGGAAGAATAATGGGCTTCTGTGTGATGGTGACGTGTTGACAGACGTAACCAGATATTCTGAGATGATCATTAACCCTGAAACTACTAGCTGGTGTCGACCAGATAACCTTGTCTCATGCCCACCATATCACCTTAGCAACACAGGGGAGGCCATCCACAGAAATGATACATCTCGATTTCCGTATTCAGCATATCATCTCTATTGCGGCCCCGGAAATGCTGACTTTGCAGAGAAACCAGTTGATATCTGTGATCCATATAGCAATCCACAGTCACAGGAAATCTTACAGCTTCTACCTCACCCTGAGTGGGCTATCCATGGATATCCAGAAAAGCAAGGAGATGGTTGGATTGGGGACTCAAGAACCTGGGAATTGGATGTTGGGCGTCTTTCCAGTCAGTTGTACTTCTACCAGGTTATTTATCTGTGGTTGCATTTACTATGCATATCCACCCTTGTCTTTGGCTGCATTTTCTTATCTGCTTGACAACACGAGGAAGTTTCAGTTTCTGATTTTAGATTTTCGTTGCTTATGGTGCTGACGCAAAAAAACATTAGATCATGAGTGCCTTGTGTACTTATTAATATCCTTCATGCTCTTCTCAAACATTCGCTTTGCGTTAATTACTTGGTTTCATATCTACTTCTTACAACCTGATTTTCCTTCTCGTGAATCAGCTACCCTGACGTTTTGTGTTTGAGCTTTATCAAGTAACCACAGTTAACAAGATCCTTTTCATCTTACACTATGCAGGATCCAGGAACAACACCAGCCAAGCGTATATGGTCATCCATCAATGTTGGTGTAGAAATATATGTTAGTAGAACAAGACAGACTGCAGAATGGACTGTAAGTGATTTTGATATTTTGATTCCAGAAAATAATCTTCAATGATTGTCCAGGAAGTTTCCTCGATCTCTAATGTATGGACTTGCTGGCAGTTGAAAACATGATTTTACTAATTAATTACTCTTTTTATTTTTGGGTTCACACATGTGTATGTTATGAATATATAGAAATAAAACAAGGCGGTGCCTGTTGTGTGTTCCTGCAACTCGCTCAAGAGTACATTTCAGCTACTAAAAGCGCAGCTTTACTGACATTGTAGCTTATCTGTCATACTCTTCACTTCTGATGCTTTGAATATCTTTGTTGACTTTGCAATTAGTGAATTGGTGCCGATCTTAGAGAATTAAAACAACTGTCACTAAAGGAACTTTGGTCCTTTGATCTTCTTATAGTGACATTGATTTATTCTCCAGTATGTGGTAGAGTTCATCCAGTAACTTCCATTAACTTGTTCATTTCTTGAGGCCGTGTTTTAGAGTGACTTTTATTGTGTAACTTCTAGTTTCTCATAGGCCTTGATTGGCAATTAGTTGTTGCCTCTAGTTAATATTGGAGATTTAGAGTATAATGATATGGTTGTTTGAGTTAGCTTAGTTATAGTGTCCTAACTCAAACAACGTATGATATATTATATGCTATATGTGTGTCACGCTTCATACATTTTCATCACAAGTTGTGATGTGTTGAGAAAAAAAAGAACAAGGTGAGGAAGCTTCGCACCTCGCGACTGAAGACGCTGCGCTACCTTGCCGCTAGCACCCCATGATGAGCGTCGCATGCTCGCATCCAGTGATGAGCTTCACACACCGACGGTGAGGCAAAAAGAATCATCGCGAGTCGTGACATGGGTTGCTCCCCACGACCAGTTCCTGATTGAAACTTTTCATTCTCGGTTTCGATGGTTATTCAAATGTAACTGTTGGTTTTTCGGTTTTCTAGTAGCGTTATAGCATGTGTATATATATGAAATAACTCATATAATGAAGGAGATGTTGATAAACACACTTTCTCATATCTGCACTCAAACTTTTGAGATCAAACCAGAAAATCGATAGTGTTCACATTAAGCATGACCATTATTGTTTCCCCTTCGTATCTTGAAGGTGAGTTTCGTGTAACCCGTACGTTGGACTACTACTTTTGGAAAAGTGTTTCACGCCTAGAAGATTGTTTAGAGCAATTCCAATGGATGGGGAGAGGTCTCAGCTTGCAATTTTAACAAAGTTGGAGCTACTTGCTTTGTTATAGGAGTGGAAAAGAGGTTGTAGCTTGGCAAAACCAAGTAGCTCCACAAAGCAGGTAGCTATGTTTAACTTTTTGTGGGCCCTATTTGTACCTTTTCATCTAACTTTTCAATTTCCATTTAGTAAATGCAATTGTGGGACGTACAAAAACTACAAGTGCTTGTAGCTTTTTATTGAGAGAGATTGTTGCTTGGAAATATTATAGTTTGGAAATTTGATGTGGCACACAAACCTACAAGTAGTTATAACTTGTCATTGTAGTTGCTCTTATTGTTTGCATCTTGTGACCCTTTATTTGATTCTCATAGTTTCCTAACAGTTGCCTTATTTGACTAACTAGTAGTGTTGATTGTTGTTCTTGCTTGTTTGAGTTCGTCGTTAGCATTAGTTGATTACATAGGTTTATAGTAAAACTAGTTTTTTTACTGGTTGTTGTTAATTATCAATAACCAATATTTATTGGCAATTGTTAATAGCCAACATAGACTTTTCTGAGAGAGAGAGATAGTAGCTTAGTGAAATACCACCCCAAATTCGAAGGTAGGGGCAGATCCAAGGGGAGGCCTACCCGGGCCTTGGCCCACCCCAGCACTGAAAATACGACTAAGTATTAAGTTCCCAATAGTATAATGAAAAACATATGTAGGTTAGATGATCTTACCTGATTTTAATGCATGTGCTGGATTGGTGGTGCGACGTTCGAATCCCTAATATAGCAAATTTTCTAATGATGGTTCTGCTTGCCAGTTGCCACAACTCTTGCATTTACTTCCTTCTATTCTTTCCCATTTTATTTTTCTTTTACTTTTACAATGCTAGACTAAACTAACAGTTTCCACTACTCGATGAACTTTACTAAATAATCATCATCACAATTCATATAGTATTGTTGTTTATTTTATATTTATTTACTACAAATTTTATTTATATAATTGTTTGATATTGTAAATTTATACTATTTAATTTAGGGTGCATTCTCTTCATTCTTCCCTGTCAAAAAAATACTTCAAGTTCAATTATAAGTTCAAATAGGTTCCAATAAGTTTTTGTAAGTTCTCACACCTTCTAATATAAGTTTCAATAAGTTCATAAGCTCATATTAGTTTAGATAGCTTTTATTTAATTCCAATAAGTTCAAGAAAAAATAAGGTGGAGAGAACGCAATCTTTAGTAGACCTTTTAAGATAATGTCATAGTGAAAAATAATGCTCAATATTTTTTTTCTCTCTCTCTTTTTCGGGATTTTTCTCTTGTTCTTCCTTCTTTTGTTTTCTTGTCACACAACAATATCTTTGTGATGCCGTTTCCTTTTTTTTTTTACATTGTTCCTTGGTACATGTAAGATTTGGAAAATTATTATTTAGAGAAAATAATATTTTTAGTTAAGGACATATGGCCCACCTAATACAAAAATTCTGGATCCGCCACTGTTCCAAGGCATTAGGTTCGAATCCTCATCCAAACAATATGATGGAGCATTTACTTCTGGGTTGTTTAGCCGTGTACCCAGCCTCTTGGCTGGCCTGCATGGATTGGCTTTCGAACCAATTATCTTTTCTGATAAAGAAAAAAAAAGACAACTTTTTTGAAGTATTTCCAAAAGCCTAGGAGAACTTCGTACTGTGTTTTAATTTGTTATACATTCAAATTTCAAGCTTCTTGAAAAAACATTGTTTTGGTTGTTGAACCATTTGAAAAGAATCAAAGCCTGACTAAAAAGTTAACAAAAGTTTGCCTATCAAACAAGCTATAATAGTATGAAAAATGAACATAGCCCAAATGTTTGGAAAAGTGTTTCACGCCTAAAAGATTGTTTAGAGCAACTCCAATGGATGGGGAGATGTCTCAGCTTGCAATTTCAACAAACTTGGAGCTACTTCCCCTCAAAAAAAAAAAAAAAAAAAAAAAAAAAAAAAAAAAAACTTGGAGCTACTTGCTTTGTTATAGGAGTGGAAAAGAGGTTGTAGCTTGGCAAAACCAAGTAGCTTCACAAAGCAAGTAGCTTTGTTTAACTTTTTGTGGGCCCTACTTGTACCTTTCCATCTAACTTTTCAATTTTCATTTAGTAAATGCAATTGTGGGACGTACAAAAACTACAAGTGCTTGTAGCTTTTTATTGAGAGAAGTTGTTGCTTGGAAATATTATAGTTTGGAAATTTGATGTGGCACACAAGGCTACAAGTAGTTATAGCTTGTCATTGTAGTTGCTCTTATTGTTTGCATCTTGTGACCCTTTTGATTCTCGTAGTTTCCCTAACGGTTACCGTATTTGACCAACTAGTAGTATTGATTGTTGTTCTTGCTTGCTTGAGTTCGTCGTTAGCATTAGTTGATTACATAGGTTTATAGTAAAATTAGTTTTTTTACTAGCTGTTGTTAATTATCAATAACCAGTATTTATTGTCAATTGTTAATAGCCAACATAGACAACTTTTCTGAGAGGGAGAGATGGTAGCTTAGTGGAGTACCATCCCGAATTCCAAGTCATTGGGTTCGAATCCTCATCCAAACTATTTGTTAGGGCATTTACTTCTGGACTGTTTAGCCTTGAACTCAGCCACTGAGCTAGCCTGCATGGGTTGGGCTTCAAACTAATTATCTTTCCTAATAAAAAAAAAATTGACAACTTTTTTGAAGTATTTCCAAAAGCCTAGGAGAACTTCATACTATATTACTATGTTTTAATTTGTTAAAAGTCAAATTTCAAGCTTCTTGGAAAAACATTGTTTTGGTTGTTGAACCATTTGAAAAAAAATCAAAGCCTGACTAAAAAGTTAACAAAAGTTTGTCTATCAAACAAGCTATAATAGTATGAGAAATGAACATAGCCCAAATGTGTGGTTTGTCAATCCTTCTAGCTCACTTCTCGACTAAATTTAAGGGAGTATGATGATAAATAAACTAAGTAATAAGCTTCTGTTCTTTCAGTGAGGGTCTTGGATATTTCATGAACAAAAGGTAAACAAACAAATATTTATTGAAGATATCCAAATTTGAGGCTTTATTTCCAACATGATAGACTAGACATCTAATTGTTATATAGCTAAATTTGAAATTGAGAAAATGGTGGATTACAACATCAAAATGCCTCAAAGACGTACCAGTTCCGACAATTAACAATTAGTCTTTTTTTAGCCATTCTCTAATTCTATAGCATGAATTGCATGATCATTTTGTGCAAGGAGGATAAGCGTGGAATCTAGGCGGGATATCTAATCTTGTAAATAGAAAGGCTATAAGGATTAGTATTTCCTAACTGCGAAAATACATAATTTTGGCACATAAATATCAAATATAAGGGCAAAAACTCATGTATTAGTACAATGACTGAGAAGTTGATAACAAGTATCAGTACAAATGAAGAAAACGCTAAAAAGCTCGTAACCAACATACTCAGTAAAAAAAAAAAAAACATACTCAGTACAATGCAGCATGTCATGGCTGCCACTGTGCCACAATCTATATTGCTATATAGTCTTATTCGAAGATACATTGTTGAAATATAACTAGCATGCCCCTACATTCCTGTAGAGGAGAGTACTCATCTACATCATATTTCCATCAGGGGATTCGCGATGAACCAAACAATGATACAAACAAGTAGAATACCTCCCATAATTTGCAGGAAGATTAAAATAGATCTAAATTCTACATTGCCTCTTCAAGGAATGGATAATCCGTGTAGCCAACAACGGGATCAGAAATGTAAAATGTGTCTCTGTGATACTTGTTAAGAGGAGCATTGAGCTCAAATCTTTTAGGCAGATCTGGATTGGCTAAAAACAAGCGACCAAAAGCTACAAGATCAGCATGACCCTTCATCACTGCCTTATCTCCATCTTCTCTGTCGTACCCTCCAGCGGCTATGAAAGTACCAGTGAAAGCCTTCCTCATAGGCAGGAGACTATCAGAACACTCCTTTTTTTCTCCAACTTTTATCATCCTTGGTTCGATTGCGTGACAGTAAAGAATTCCATGTTTGCTGAGGGATTCGGCCATATAGAGTCCCAAAGCTTTTGGATTTGAATCTTCTGATTCCATATAATTGGCAAAGGGAGAAATTCGGAACCCAACTCTATCTGCACCAATCTCCTTCACAATTGCTTCAACTATTTCTAGAGCAAATCTACAACGATTCTCTAGAGATCCACCATATTCGTCTGTTCGGTCATTAACTTTGTCTTTCATAAACTGCTCAATGAGGTAGCCATTAGCTCCATGGATTTCAACACCATCAAATCCTATATAAGAAATTTTTAATAATATTAATCAATCAATTAATCATGAGACACAGCACACTAATTATCTGGACAGTCTCATCCTTCAGAGGAGTGAAACTTATTGGTGAGAAGTTCAGATCCAGCAGGAATTTACCAGCTTCCATTGCATTCCGAGCAGCAAGTCTGAAATCGTTCACAACTAAAGGTATCTCATCTGTTCTTAGCCGTCTTGGGGGTGAGAACTGGGCAGTATCTATGCCATTGGCCCGAATTTGAGGCGTCAAAGGCTTATCAGTGCAAGAGATTGGAGCTTGGCCATCTGGCTGGAAACCTGTCGTTGAGAAAATTCAGCTTAGTAAAATCCAAGGAAAGTCAAAAAACACAACAGTTCCTAAGACACAACAACAACAGCTAAATATTATGTTTCAGATAAGAGGAAGGAGTATCAGTATCAATCTAGTAAGTTACCTTCATTTGAAACCCGTCCAACATGCCATATCTGACAAAAAAATAAACCTCCTTTTGCATGGACAGCATCAACAATAGGTTTCCATGCTTCAACTTGCTCTTTTGTCCATATACCAGGTGTGTATGGATACCTGCACAATCAAAGTGCATATAAACTTAGAGAATAATTTCTCGATTCCATTGTCACTGGAGAGATTGAAGCTAAAACTAGCGCCACAAGCGTACCCTTGAGCAGTGTCCGAAACTCCAGTTGCTTCAGTTATGAGTAAACCCCCATTTGAAGCTCGCTGAGAATAATATAAAATAGCATGCGGTTGAGGAACATTTCCGTAAGACCTCTGTCTTGTCAGTGGTGCTAAAACAACTCTGGTAAGTGATAAAGGAAAAATATCAGCATCCATTAAAAGGGTGATGACAGAAAAAGAAACTCAACGATTATTATTAACAGTCACCAGATTTGTGCACTTTTTTACAATACATGAACTGCATGAACTTGCACTTGAGATGTGTATAACTAAGCATATACTACTATTACTATAAGCATTCAGCAATGCGAATCATATGGAACACAATCCAGTGTTTCCAACAATATTCAAACAAGCAGTACGTCCATACTAATTAGTACTCCCTCTGTTTTTTTATCATTCTCACTTTCTCGTGCGCGTCTTCCAATGCACGTTTTAAAACTTAAATATCATTCATTATATATTAGTAAAAATTATAACGATTGAATATTAATAAAGTACTAATTGAGACGAATCAAACAAGACCCCACATGACTATGTTTTTTCTTATAAATTGAGAACATTTGAGAAGATTCTCTCTATGCATGAATAGTGTCAAGATTCCAAGTGAGAAAGATAAAAAAAACAGAGGGAGTAATTACTACCGCCTTCAGTAGACTATTAGATATTAATCTAGAAAATTCTCCATAGTAGTAGAATGATCATGTAATTATAATATCTAGAGTAATCTAGGAAAATATCCATGAAAATATCTATGTTAGAAAAATCTAGATATCTTTCTAGAATGATGTATAATAATATCTAGCCTAGGGAAAATCCTAGAAAAGTCCTAAGAAACATCTAGATGTAAAAATCCTAGAATCTAGAAGATGCACAAGTTTTCTTACCACACCTATAAATAGGTGATGGTGTAAGCATTGAGGATGTATGAAAAACAACATCACAAAGTTAATGAAAAAGCCTACCATTTTCCACAAACAATCTCTCCCTTTACCATCAAACAACAACACTCCTTGATCAAAAACATCTCTTAAACATAAAAGTTCACTACTACTTCCGCTAAATATTTCCAACATTTGGCATCAGAGCTAGAAGATTCTGTCTCCTCCAAGTTTTCACCAAAAATACGGTAAGTCATTATATGCATGCTTCCCGAATCATGCATGTTTCTTTCAACATTAGTCCATGCATGTTTCATTATTCAATATGTAATTATACATTTCACATGCGCATACATATTGTGGCTAAAATGCCAACCAAATTTAGTTGTTGGCTAAACAAAGCCACAACAATACAAGCATGTGGGTGGCAAATACAAGCTAGCCCTATGCGTTCAAGGGTGACTGAAAATAATGTCAACCCGATTCATCAATGGGCAAAGAAAAAGACCCCAAATATGTGCCGGGCAAAGAGACTCGAGCATAAAAGGACATTAGACCCTAATACAACAAGCTAGACAAGACCCAAGCACAACATGGGCAATAGACCCAACAACAGTGCATGTGATTGGCAAAGACCTAAAATACATATTGAGGCAAGAAGACCTCATAAGTCGGATCAACAATCAAAATGCTGAAAATGGAAGGAAACAAGGAGCATGGAGTTCCCCAACAATGAATCAAGCAAATAAAAAATACACAAAGAATACAAGGGAAGCAAAAGTGGAGGAGTAAACAAGAAGATAAAGGCAGGGGAGCATTAACAAGGACACAAAGACATCAAGAACATCAAATACGTGAGCGACTTTTGAGCCTTGCAAATTCAAGGAGGACATTAAAGGAGGACCAACAAGGATATAATTATGGGGGAGTTGAGCAAAATTATTTACAAGTATGAAAGTCAGATTTTTCAAGATTAAGGGGGAGTGTTATAAATAGTAATCTAGAAAAATCTAGTGTAATAATCAAGATGAATTCTAGAGTTATCTAAACAAATATCTATTGTAATTAAAGCATATTATAGAAAATTCTAGGAATGAAGAATCTAAAATAATCTAGCATAAGATATGATTAGATCATATAAGATTAGTGTAGAATATTGTAGATTGAGCTATACCACTCCTATAAATATGTGTTAGCATTGTATATAGGAGTGTGGAATCATATGTACTTCCCATAAGCAGAGTCCTCTTATGGAACCTTGCATATCATATATTATATGTATCTCCCCAAATTTGTAACAAATTAATCCAATCAATGAAAATTCATAAATTACAAATTTGGTCCATTAAACTTCCGCATGTGCTTGTCACAAATTCTATCATAGACTAGGAGTATGACTTCAGTTTACCAGGTCACATCCCAGAACCTATTTGGTGGTGAGAAGCCATCAAAGTATTACAGTAACCAACAGCCAACAGGAAAAGAAAGAAATATCTATCACTATCAGTAGTTACCATGACATTGTCTGAAAAAACCTCCCCTGCATACGCTTTTCTATGATATGGGATATATGTTATTGTTAGAAATACTCTTATCTAGAAAAAATCCATCGATTAATAGGCAAACTTTGATATGGGATAATATCATACATACTGTAATATTTAGAGGATATATATGAATATGACTTGGGTATTTCTCCATATAGAGCTATAGAGGTGACAATATATCATATCATATCAATCAAGCGTGTGCCAGGAAGCAGATTTGAACTGGTGGAGGATTATCTGTCCTCTGCTCTACCTATTGAGCTATCCTACAAAAAATGTATGTGTCAGGAACCAGATTTGAAATGTTGTAGTGGCATGAGGATTTTCAGTCCTCTGCTCTTGCCAGGAATCAGATTTGAACTGGTGACAGGAGGATTTTTAGTATCTCGACCATCCATTCATCTTTCTGGTGCATCATTTTCTCATTTTACTTGATAACTCTGGTCTATGTTAATATTCAGAGGGGTAGATGAGGGTGTGCAAAGAGCCCAATAGCACAGGGCCCCCAAAATTATAAGTGCCCCAAAATATATTATTTTGAAAATTTTACTTCATATTTGAAGAAATCACCTTTGTTTTCCACCCTTAATCAACTTGTCAATGATCTATCTTTAGATTTTTCAACTTTCCATCTTTAGAACTCTAACCTTCGATGAGTTCCATCTTTATTTTCTATAAATTTAGGGGCCCAATTTTCATGTTAGAACCGGGGCCCCAAAATTTTCAAAACGGCCTTGTTAATATTCTTCCAGTACCCAGAAAAAAAGCTGAATAAACGTACTTAGAATCGAAATTATGCAAGACCACCACAAGTTTTTAAATTGCCATCAAAATTCAAAGATTTTCCATATAAAGATTTACAGCTAAAATCAGGATTATTACTAGAAAAACTAAAGCTCAAGGAAATTATAACGAAATAAATATATTAAAAAAAAAAAAAAGAATGAAGAAATAAGTTCACCTGTGAGAAAGATGGAACTTTCCCATTTGGTAAGGGGTTAAAAGAGAGGTATTCGCTGATTGTGAAGACATTTTATCACCAATTTCTCTGAACTTCTTTGCTCAAGCCTCAAAAGATGAATGAATCCACCCACTACTTAATGAAGTTAAGTAGCATGAATTTATAGTGATTGTGGCGCCAGAATAACTGACCAAACACTAGATGGTGGGGCCAAGGCCCACAATCAACTAGTACAGGAAACTTTTAGCATCAGTCGATATTAAGAATAAAATACTATAGAAATGTGATTTCATTAGTGTCAAGATCGCAATAGTTTATTTACTGCCTCCTGCTTTCATTATTGTACGTGAAAGTATTGGCACATTTGATTACGTATAAGGCATTATTAATTTTTAGTACGAAACCTCATTTAAACTTATAAGTGGACCAAGTTCTTAGAATATTATCTACAGGATTCCAATCATAAACGCCAATCTCTATTCGATAGATCAAGAGGAATAGAACACAAAAAAAAAAAAAGAGTAATAGTGAAATTTGAACACCAAATCTTGAGATGGGAAGGTACAATCCTTTCTAATAGGTCCAAAGTATGTAGAGGTATGTATTATATACTTCAACATATGTTTCTCCCGTACTTCAATTCGCACTTGACCATTATACTCCCTCCGTCCCAAAATATAGTTCCCATTTCTATTTTGGGAGTCAAATTTTAAAAATTTTGACTAAATATTCTTAGTAATATATACAAAAAAAACATATTCATGAGGGGTCTTGCTAGATTCGTGTCAATGTATAAATTCGTAATATCAACTTTTTATGTTTTTACTAATAAGAAATAGAAGATATCGTAGGTCAAAGATACGTCTTGGAGACTGTGCAAAATGATATGGGAACTATATTTTGAGACGGATGGAATAGCTAATTACATATAACTACAAAGTTGATATTTCAAAATTTCACATAGAGACAAATTTAACAATATATCACTAGGTAATTAATATTAATTACATTTGGGTACATATAGGGTTAAAGTTTGACAAGTTTAAGCATAAAAAGAATGTGACAGTTAAAAAAGAATGGAGGAAGTAAAACACAAGTCTCAAATACATTACATTTCAATAATATTATATCTTATATTTGGACGCAACTTTTTCAGCTAAAATATCTTATTTTTCCTCCGTTTCAAAAATAGATAACACAATTTGACTTTTGTACTATACATACTCTCTTTTAATCGTATTTTGTGATTTTTACGAATGAAAAAACATAATCATGTGAGATCTTGTTCAATCCTCTTGATAGTCGATATATATTCTTAAAATTTCAATGTTTTTATAATATATTTACATGTAAAAATTAAAAATATATTAATATTTAAAATTATGTATCTGCAAATGTGTTCACATAAGTATATCAATTATTTTGAAATAGATGAAGAATTAATAGAAACGGACGAGGTACATCTGATAACTCAACCAATGGATTACCTCATCCATGACCTTAGCTTAGTCAACTTCCCCTGCTAATGTTTTTTGACGACCCTCTCCCTTTTCCCGTCTCGCTCCTTTTTCTTTTTCTGTCCCACATCACATGAACATCGAAAGTGTAGGAGTTCCAACTTGCTAAAATTTGAAGAGGTGGAGCCCATGTTACTGGTCAACAGGTCAGCAAATCCTCCTACCCAAATGAATGAGGGGCTGGTTTGACGATAAATTTACAATTATTTGATCGCCCTGCTCAATTAGCTAAAATGACAACCACAGTGACGCCATCACGCAGACTTACTTTTGCACCCAATAATTATGGACACTAGCCACAGAACCATTCAGTAGATAAGGGTTTTGCTAAACGACGTCGTAAAATTTCCTATTAACGTTCTAAATACAATATTTTTATATTGTATTTATAATACTTGTATTTATTTTCTTTCTCCTCCTTTTGAGTCACTTCCCTACCCCTCCTCTTCCAATTTCAAAAGTTCATGCCACACCACCACCACCACCACCACTTTCTTCTCCACGGCACCACCACCACGACCACCTACCCCGGCACACCATCACCATCCCATTCTCTTTGTTTTTGTAATTTTTTTTTAAAAGAGAGGCGCCCACCATGGACACCCCACCACTAGTGGAGGCGTCCATGGCAGGCGCTCCACCACACGTTGAGGCGTCTGTCATGAACGTCTCCCTTTTTTAAAAAAAAATTAAAAAAAAGGGGAGGCGTCCATGGCAGACGCCTCACCATGTGGTGGAGCGCCTGCCATGGACGCCTCCCTTTTTTTTTTAAAAAAAAATTTCATTGTAAATGAAAAAAAAACGTAGGTGCGCTGTGTTTGTGCGGTGGTGGTGTGTCGTGGGTAGCAGTGCGGCGATTTTGGTTATGTGGTGGTGGTGCGGCTGTTGTTGTACGGTGGTGGCCGGTGAAGATGATAGGGAGGGGGAATGAAGAAGGAAGGGGAGAATGGGAAAAACAGAGAAGAGGAGAAGGAAAACTGGTGCATAGTTTTAATTGTTGGGTCTTCATCATTCTCATTGTATGCTACTAGGATTATAGTGAGAGAGAAGTAGAATACATAGAAGAAATTGAGAGTGTATTCGTAACATTTTTGTTGTACTACACTTTGATTGATCTTCCAACATTCACGGACAGCTTCACAAGCTTTTTAATTGAAGGTTGATGATGCCTATGGAAAGTGATTTAGAGTATTGGAAATATTTGTAATTTTGTGGGAGTTGGGTTTTGGAGGGATATGGAATGTGGTCACTGGGAATCTTCTTCCATAATGGGATTGCATTTCTTTATTCTGTTTGTCGGCGCCGATGGGGGTGTGCCGGAGGCAGTGGTGGAGTGGAAGATTATAATTGATAGGGAAGGGAAGTGAAGTGAAGAAGGAATGGGAAAAATGAGAAAAGAGATGAAGTATACCATACCGTATTTTTATACATGTATTTAGGGCGTAAATAGGAAATTTTAGGGCGTCATTTAGCAAACCAGGCAGAAAAACACTTGATATCTCATCATAAGAGGTTGGTCTCTTACACAAAAAGACAAAAAATAAAGTTAATACCAAATTATTAATATAGATACTAAAATTTAAAGTTGATGTATCAAAGGAGAGTGAGAGATAGTCTAGTGATTAGAACTTTTCTCTCGGTTCCAGTAGATTCTGGGATCTATTCTCAATCTTGGCAAATTGAGATTCCCTTTATTCTCCCAACTTGTCAATATTTCTCCTTACCTTATTAAAAAAAATACTGAAGTAAAAAAAAAATTACTGTATCAAAGGAGGTATTAGTGATACCAAAGTTCAAAGTTGATACCAAAGTAAGTATAAATTGTGCCAAAGTAAGTATAATCGGTTTTTTCACCATATACCCCGCCCTCACAAATTTTTTTTTTTACACCGTATACCCTTTCAACTTTCCAAATTCACCATATACACTTCACTTTTCAAAAAATACATCAACTTACCCTTTTGACTAACTGTTTTAGACTTTCCGTTAGTCGTTTGGGCATAATCCGCTCCTAAACCTAATTAACTACCCTAAATAACCCTAAAAAACCTAAAAAACCTTAAAAGCCCACCACCCCACCCCAAACCCACCAACCCTAACAACCCCAGCCCCACCAGCCCACCACCCCCATCACCCCATCCCCAGCCGCAACCTCGCCAGCTCACCCCCCAACCCCCACCTAGCCGCAACCTCGCCAGCTCACCCCCAACCCCACCTAGCCGCAACCTCGCTAGCCCTCTCCCCTACCCCCACCCCCACCCAGCCAGATTTTCGCACCCTACCCTACCCCACCCCCACCCAGCCGCAACATTGCCCACTGGATTTTCGCACCCCACCCCCACCCACACACCCTACCCTACCCTACCCCACTTCCCCCACCGGATTTTCGCACCCCACCCCACCCGCACCGGATTTTCGCACCCCACCCTATCCCCACAGTCGTGCACCTGTGACCCCCTTTTCCCACCTTCTTTCTCTCTCTCCTCCGCCATGAGTGACAACTTTGATCCCGTAGTCCCGAATCTTCCTTCTCTCTCTCTCTCCTCAGGCTCGTCGTTCGGTTGGGGGGGTTGCCGGAGGGAGGGGGTTGCGGGAAAGGGGAGGGGTGGGGTTGCCGGGGAAAGGGGAGGGGTGGGGTTGTCGGGGAAAGGGGAGGGGGTTGTGGCTGGGGTGGGGGAAGGGGTGGTGGTGGAGGAGGGGTGGTGGGTGGGTGGTTAGGGTAGGTTTAGGGTTAATTAGGGTTAGAGGGTAATTAGGATACGATTTAGGATTAATTAGGCTAGAGGGAGTTAGAGTTTATGTTAGTTAACTTGGGTTAGAGGGGATTAGGGCCTAATGACTAACGGAAGTCTAACATCGTTAGTTAAAATGATAAGTTGATGTAGTTTTTGAAAAGTGAAGGGTATATGGTGAATTTGGAAAGTTGAAAGGGTATACGGTGCAAAAAAAAAATTGCCAGGGGTATATGGTGAAAAAACCGAAGTATAATTGGTACCAAAACTAGGGGTGTTCATTAAAACCCGAAACCGAAATGTACAGAAATACCGAAAAACCGGTCTAAATGGATTGTTACCGTACCGACAAAAAAAAGTTTTAACTGTACGGTTACCGAACTGATAAAATTCACGGTTACGGTTATGATTTTTGAGTGAGCGGTTAACTGAAATACCGAAATATTTTTTTCTCTATTTAATTTTTGTGAAACATTTACAAACAATTACATTAATTCTAATATTTATTGCTAATTTACAACAATTAGAGGAAGTATGTAATTAGTTGGAAACTCTAGAACTAATATAAACACTATAATTAGGAAATGAAGTGAATTCTAATTGTTAATTATGTTTTTCAATGGATTAATTATCCACTTTATAACACATTTATATTAGAGTATATATAATATTAAAATATATGCACAAAAAAATTGAAAATATATACTTCCTCCGTTTCAAAATAGATGGTACATTGTTGACTAAAACGCTTGTCGAGGCACTACTTTGACTACTAATATCTTTAATTATGTATTAGAGTAAAGTATAAAATTTTGATTTTCTGAAAATATACATTAGACAAATCCAACAACATATTACATTATAACATTTGATTTTACCTAATAGTAAATAATGCATGGTTAAACCTCATTCATGAATAGTGGAAAAGTCAACAATGTAGCATCTATTTTGAAACGGAGGAAGTATGTACATTAAGTAAAACATAATAGTATAACTTAAATAACGGTTGGTGGTTAACCGAAAAACCAGACCGAAAAACGGTTAACCGCTTAGGCGGTAATGGGTCTAAACGGTTACGGTTCACAAAAATAGCAAACCGAAACTTCCGGTTATCGAACCAAAATATTGTTTTCGGGACGGTTAACCACCCATGAACACCCATAACCACAACTCAAAGTTGATACCAAAGTTCACTTACACGAGGTACCAGAATAAGAGTTATTTTGATATTGGTGTCAATTACTGAACTTTGGTATAAGTTGGTACAAAGTTCATCTGTTTTTTTGTCTTTTTACGCAAAATGTTAAAAGCGTCCCTGTGAGAAGCCATTTTGGCCTCTCACGATGAGTGGTCTAGACAAGCTCCATCCATCAGGGCCACCCAAGAGTTGGATGTGAGTGTGGCGACTTTAATTAAGGAAATTAGTTTTTATGCTCGGCTACGTCCCGGGTAATTATATATTTCATTTATAAATATTTTACTTTATAGTAATAACATCAAGTTTCACTTAGTTTAGTAGTTTAGACATTAGTATATATGCTTGTGATCATGGATTACATAATATAAAACACTCTAACAAAGGCACCGGCCACGTGGCATCGTTCCTTGCCAAATTGGGCATATGACCTATCGTTGGAAAACTATTAGAACAAGCTATCAACTCCAATTTGAATCACATCAAAAACATTTATAGATTGAGAGATATTGCATTCAAAGTCAGCCTTATGTCATTTTCATAAGATTTCAAGTCACAAATAACGGATTGGGATGTGTTTTGATGCAAAATGAAAAAGTCATAGCTTATGCTTCCCGAAAAATCAAACATCATGAACATAATTACCCAACTCATGACCTTGAATTAGCCGCAGTCTTATATGCTCTAAAGATATGGTGACACTATCTTTATGGTGTTCCGTGTAAGATCTTTACTGATCACAATAGTTTTAATTACATCTTCACACAAAAAGAGTTGAACTTGAGTAGGTGGCTAGAACTCTTGAAAGATTAGGATCTTGACATCCAATACCACCATGGCAAAGCCAATGTTGTAGCTGGTGCTATAAGTCAAAAATCCTACTTAAACACAACCTTAACTCTGCCCAAATATATCAATGATGATCTAAAGAAGATGAAAGTGGAAATAATTCAACGTTTCGGAGATGCATGTTTGAATGCATTGAAATTAAGGCCAACATGGTTAGAAGAAATAAAGGAGGCACAAAATGAAGAATTGGAATCGGAAAAGATAAAGATTGACTTGAAAAAGAGAAAATCACCAGGATTTGTAATTCAAGATGACAGCACATTAAGATTCCAAAGAAGAATCTATGTTCCTAATAATGAAGCATTAAATAAGAAGATTCTAGAGTTAGCTCTCAACAGTCCTTTCTCTGTTCACCTTGGTGGAAATAAGTTGTACAAGGATTTAAAACAAACATTTTGATGGAGTAATATGAAGCAAGAAGTTGCATAATTTGTGGCAAGATGTTTGACTTTTCAAAGGATAAACATTGAACATCAAAGGCCCGCATGAATCCTACATCCATTAGGTGTGCCAGCATGAAAATGTGACTCGATTTTGATGGATTTCACCATGAAATTACCACCATGATCTCGAGGCATGGACTCAATTTGGGTTATTGTGGACAGATTGACTAAGGCGACACATTGCTTAGCTACTAAGAATATTTTAATTTTGGACAAATTAGCGGAGTTGTATGTAAGAACAATTGTCTGATTACATGGAGTACCAAGTTCGATTGTATCAGATCGCGACTCGAGATTCCAAGCAAAGTTTTGGAAAGAGTTGTAAAAGGCTCTTGGTATTACGAGGGTGGATTTTAGCACTACTTTTCATCTAGCAAGTGATGGTCAAACAAAATTATTCAAACCTTAGAGGATATGTTAAGAGCATGTATATTGGATTTTCAAGGAAGTTGGGAGAAATATCTACCCTTGGCGGAATTTTCTTACAAGAATAGCTATCAAGCTAGTATAAAAATGGCACCATATGAAGCACTCTATGCTAGAAGGTGTAGAACACCTCTTTGTTGGAGTGATATCGACGAAACTCGTATCATTGGGTCTGAATTGATACATAAGAGACAATGAAAAAAAGTACGCTTGATTCAAGCTAGAATCAAAGCCGCACAAGACAGACAAAAGAGTTATGTTGATCATAGAAGAAGACAACTAAAAGTGATGGTAGGAGATCATGTTTTCTTGAAAGTTTCACCTACCAAAGGTGTTATGAGATTTGGTCAAACAAGCAAGCTAAGCCCAAGGTATATTGGTCCATATGAGATTCTTGAACGGGTTAACGAACTTGTTTATCGTTTACCACTACCGACAGACCTAGAGAAAGTGCATAATGTTTTCCATGTGTCCATGTTACGAAAGTACATAAGATCCTAGCCATGTTATCAATCAAGAGGCCTCACAACTACAAAAAGATTTGATGTATGAAGAGAAATCAATTTAGATTCTCGATCGTCGAGAAAAGCAACTTAGAAACAAAGTAATTCATATGGTTAAGATTTTATGGGCTAATCATTCGTCACCCAAAGCAACATGGGAAGTTGAGGATCAAACGAAATCAAAATATATACCCTCATATGTTTGCTTGAATGACCTTGTTACAACTATACAAAGCTATGAGTATGTGCTATATACTATGTATATTTCAATATGTGATGTTAAAATTTTATGAATAATATTGTATGATGTTCTGAACCCGACTACGTTTATTAAGTTTAGACAAAACTTTTTCTAAAGGGATAAAGATGTAATATCCCAAAATCATAAACTTGATAAATATATACAAATATATTAAAAAGCGTGCATAAATAAGAAAATGTGCCACATGGCGCTTTTCCTAGGGAGTTTTAGTTCTTGTAATCCATGTACAATAAAAAATTTGGAAATTGCAAGTATAGGGTTTGATCTCGAGATTTCAAGTGCATATACTAAAGTCTTAATCACTAGGCTAAGTTGTATTTAGTTTTATTATTATAAATATTATATTAATAATAGTTGGCTAATTAAAAAAAAGTTAAAATTTTATTTAATAATAAGTACTAGCTCAATAATCATTTATGAACATTGTGTCATTTAAATTTTTATTTAATAATAGTGTCCTACTCTAGTATCCCCTATCGAAGAACACCAATAAGCTTCAACTCACCTCCATTTTTATCTCTCAAAAGTTCACCCATAAATTGCCGAAAGAACCGGGTACTGGTTTACAAAAACAACAAAAATTACAAAGTTTCTCGAATCTCTTTCTCTTTCTTGCAGCACCACCACCACCTCCTACGTACCACCTCGGTTCAGTGACTCCCTCCGACCACTAGGCACCCTCGCCTGGGACCTTGCGCTAAGCCCCGCAGCCTACCGACGCCGCGTCCAGCTCGCCTTTCTTCAATCTCCCTCCTCTGTTTGATCTGCCGGTCTACTCCCCTGCTCGCTGCTGCCCTCGGCTCCGGACGTTTTGTTTTCTGTTTTAGGTACTGATGATGATAACGAGATGTCGTAGATGTGAGAAGTTATGTAGTTTTAAGCTTTCTTAAAAACAATTATGTTCATAGTTTAAGCTTATTTCAAACTATGTCAATTGCTAAGTTTCAGCTTAAATTCAATTTTGGATGATTATGATGTTTTCAAGTTATAATATGTTTAAGTTTATGAATTTATGTTTGCTTTGTGCTTTCCGATCGGAAAGTATGGCAGTAACACACGAATCGTCTAGGTTTCGCTATTAACGACTCTTTAATTAAGCTAATAATGATGTCTAGAGGTCGGGGCTTTACAGGAGGTTGGACTAGATTTTGATGGGTTAGGTGGTATCATGGGGGTGGTAATGTATGGTCGTGGTGTCAGGGGCAAAGGCTAAGCTGGGATTTCAAGTAGTAGGGTGATGGTGGGGTGTGGTATGTGGTGGTTCGGGGTTAAACCTAACGGTTGAACTAACGTTTTACTAGTTATTAAGGCCACTTTTTGTAATATTAATAAGTTTGGGATTACCATTAACAATCTAAAAATAATTGGTTTACAATCAAAAAAAGGAAAAATCGATTTTAATAATTCAAATTTTGGTCGGTTCGCTGAACTTGATCCCACCTTTTGATTATTTTAGAATAATCCCAACTTTGAGGAATATCTTCTGAGAATAATCTAAACTTTTATTTTTCCTGCGTACAGTAGACCCAGAACGGAATGGTGATGACAAGAAAAAAAGAATTTGTATTATTTTGGGAAGCTACCCTAAAAAGTTGGGATTACTAAAAAATAAACAATATGTGGTATTAAATTTAGCAAATTGTTTTGAGGTTGGATTATTATAATCAAGTTTTTCATAAAATAAAAAGAAGCCAAAGTTAGAGATTACTAACAAGAAATTTTCTTTTATTACAGATGTGCATGTACCCATGTATTTTGTGGATGTAGGGTGATGAAGAAAAAATAGGCCCCTTAAAGAGAAACAACATGTATCATAAAATTCTAAAATATGGAAAATTTATCAAAACCCACCTTTTATAACGACCTTTATTTGTCACAATTCATATTTTTTTAAAAAAATTGGCACACAAACATCTTTTTAGTTCTTTTTTTTTGTGAGAAGCCACCACTTGCCGAATTTCGGGTCTTGACTTATATTTTCGGCGTTGACTCCATTTTCAACTCCATTTCTTCCCATTCTTCATCTCTTCTTAATTATTTCTTCCTCACTGCATTTTTGGCATCCCAAATAGGGGTGTTAATGAGCCTGGCCTGTTCGGGAACAGTTCGCAATCAGCTCGGTCAAAGCTGGTTCATGGTGGCTCGGCTATGATTCGAACTCGGCTCGAGACTTTGACGGGCCGAGTTGAGCTAGGCAAAACTCGAATCTAAAGCTCGTGAACAAGTTCGATTATACTTTTATATAGAAAAATAATATTTTACACAATATATATATATATATATATATATATATATATATATATATATATCACACAATAATAAGTTAATAGTTTCATTGTCCAAAACAAAACCTATAAATCTCAAATATTAAACAAGGAAAAACAAAGAAAACATGTAAAAATTAAGGGTAATAAAGAGTCAAGCATGTTCATGAACAATTCGAGCTCGGCTTGTTTAACATTGTGATAAGTGTGTTTCAAACGTACTTTATGGACTCCTTTTAGCTCATTTTGATTCTCTTTCTCCCCTTTCTTCCCTCTTTATTCTCCCTTTCCCCTTCTATTTCATTCACTTGATCATACTTGATCATAGTGATATTTTGCTAGATTTTTAGTCATTTTTGACCGAATTTCTAGTACATTTGCTTTCACCTTGTTTTGCCATGTTCTTGATATAGGTGAAACTACTAAGATGGCTACGATTTGTAAAGTTGGAAAAGGTAGCAATGAAAACAAAGCACACATTGATAAATGGTGCGCTTGCACCATTCCCCATGTCCGCTCGCACAAAGGAGCACATTGCACAATAAAATCTTGAAAGGAGAACTTCAAATGGACATAACTTTCAAACCACAAATCGGATTAAGGTAATTCCAGTTGGAGGTGAAATCTCTTTCGATATCTTTCCAACGACTGGTCATAAGCTTGATTTTGATATAAATCGAAGAAGTTATGCTCGTTTTAAGTTGAACTGTCCAGTTTGAGGCAGAAGTGGGTGCGCCCGCACCTGTTTGTGCGCCCGCACCTGATTTTGGTGCGCCCGCACCTGATTTTGGTGCGGCCGCACCTCTGTTTGGTGCGCCTCACCTCATCTTGGTGCGCCCGCACCAGTCGTTTCCGGAAAATGGAGCTCGTGGCTTCATTAAACGAGTTTTTGTTTTATTTCGGAGACTTACACTTTCATTCTAGTTTTTACACAATATTTTAGGGTTTTGTATTAGAGATAAAACACTTTAGTTTCCATTGATAATTGAGATTAGTGATCATAGTTTGTGATTCGATTACATTCAAGGTACTTTTCATTCATTCAATTCAATTCAAAGTTTTAGTTTTTATTTCATTCTTTCCGTCTTTGTTCTTGCTTTTAGATTATTCTAGATCTTTATTCTCTTAGTCCATAATTGCGATTTACATTAGTTTAATCATTACTTAATCATGTTTAGCCTTAGATTAGTCATAGATTCATTGTTTAATTGCTTTAACTCCATGATTAGTGAGTAATTTCATAATCTAGGGTTAGGGTGAAAGTATGAATTAGGGTTTTAAATATGATGTTGATGTGATTGTGAGGTATGGAGAAGTTTATGCATTGATCTTGGTGTTTTGAGACCTTAGGATAGATATTGATCACATTTATACTTTGGTATTTTGATTTCAAATGTTCTTAAATCGGATTTTGAACTCTTTTATCACCCCAAGAATCAACTTGATTTCAATACCAAGATATTGGATGGAAATTAAGGGAATCCTTCATTAGGGGTTTTCCAAATAATCTCTTAATCAATTAACTAAAGACCATTCGAGAGAGGATTTAGTTGATTGATTAAGTGATTACTCTTGAGGACCATTCGAGAGAGGACTCGAGTATTTTAGAGGAAACTAAACCTTGCATAATCGTCTTTGCTGCTTCACAATCGCATTAACAATCATTATCCGTTCTTATTCATACTAGTAACCTTAACTCTAGTGTCTTTTATTTGATATTTAAACTCGTGATATTTGCTTGTTCTAGTTGTTAGTTAGTCTTAATTGTTACCAAACATCTTTCAAACCCCCAAATACCTTTCAATTAGGTAGTCTGGACTTGATAGACTTTAATCAATCCCATTTTCCCTGTGGATCGACCCTTGACTTGCCCTTACTGTTCTCTTAGTAATTGCTTGTTAGGACTTATAAATATTGTTTGGAAAGCGGTTCTTAGTGCCTTAACGACACACTAAAAACCTCTTATCACATTGTTCTCTTAGAACAAAGTTCAGCTCGTTAAGCTTCAAGCTCGTTTCCAATACACTTAAACGAACACAAGCCGAGCAGATCACAGTTCAGTCCCGGCTCCTTGTGGCCGCTGCACACCATCACCACTGACCCATATCGTTCACAGTTCATACATCACCTCCACCAACACCACCACCAAAATCTTTAAAAGTACCCTCAAATACATTTCACTCATCATCAACAAAATCTCATATATAATCAATGTTATGGCTGATTTTTTACAGGTTGACGTTGACATAATGACTTAAGGACATTAACGTTACGACGCAAGGTCAGCCGCAAAGACAAGACGCAGAGACCAAGTCAGCGAAGCTAGCAACTAACATTCCGAGAAAGAAGGACTCGAGATTGAGCGTGCAAGTAAGCTACAAGCAGCGGCGGTTGCACAAAGCTAGAAAGTAGATATGATAAGTTGAGCATAGCAAGGAGAATCTCCTAGATTCCGGCGAGTTAACCGTTGTAAAATCTTAGCTTAGAATTATAGTATTTAAGCACAGAAAAAGCCATTAAAAACATACGGCATTATTCAGAGAAAAAGCATACAACTAAAAGCCATTCACTATTCACATCCATTGATACTACGTCTGTAATTAGATCACAAAGATAGATTGTAACGATTGTTGTTCATCTGGAACGACGGTCACAGATAGTGTATTGGTGGAATCATCTCCACCAGCGGTTTTTACCCACTTTCATTGGGGTTTTCCGCGTTACCATTTCCTTGTGTCATTCCCTTGAATTCCCCCTTTGCGTTAATTTCTTGCTTTATTAGTCCAAACATATGGTTGTTGAGTCCCTAACTTTAATTTGTCGTAAGGCAAATTTCAGTATAAACAATTTGGCGCCCATCGTGGGGCCCAACCAAATTAATTACTTTCTCCCA
The DNA here is from genome assembly GCF_026745355.1 of Beta vulgaris subsp. vulgaris. Classification (NCBI taxonomy): domain Eukaryota; kingdom Viridiplantae; phylum Streptophyta; class Magnoliopsida; order Caryophyllales; family Amaranthaceae; genus Beta; species Beta vulgaris. The sequence continues at coordinate 32,654,614 of NC_079202.1, read as the reverse complement.
AAACCCATCCAATTGCTGAAACACCAAATCTTGATGAAATAGAGAAGCTCTATGATCAAATGAAAGCAGAGATGACCGAAATGAAGAGAGTTAATGAACGTTTATCCTCTGACTTCTCCTCATCTCAGGAAAAAATCTAGAACCTGCAAGAGGAATTGGCCTCGTCAAAAGCATCCAAGATGAAACGTCACGCCAACATGGAGGACATTCCTTTCATGCAGAATTATACTGATTCAGACAGCGTCAAATTTGAAGACGACGCGGAGTTTGAAGAAGAACATCCCCTGAACGATTTCGAAAAGACCCCTGGCGATGGAGATGCAGACCCCATGGCAAAGCGGGTGATCCTGATCGAGAAGCAAAACCGGCGCCTAATGAAGCTTATCTCCCAGCTCCCAGGGGAACCAACGCCAAGCATCGTCGAGCATCCTAATGGCTATGCAGAGTCACCGGTCGTGGAGAGGATTTCAAAGGTCGTACTCTGTAAGAAGCTCAACATGCCCGTCCTCATCGCCAACTATGATGGTTCAACCGACCCATGCGAGCATGTTGCTCAATACAAGCAGAGAATGTGGCAAGTGTCAATCCCATGGCACCTTGTGGAAGTATGCATGTGAAAGTCCTGCGGAGCCACACTAATCGGCCCCGCTCTCAAATGGCTCGGGTCCCTCAAGCCAGAAAGCATCAGCAATTTCTCTACCTTGGTCAACAAATTCTATGATAAGTTCGAAGGCAGCCGCAGCTTGGAGAAGCAGACTAGCGATCTATATGGCATCGTTCAAGGACCGAGAGAATCCGTCTACGATTATTATAATCGCTTCAACAAAGAAATGATTAGTATTAAAGATCTTGACACTAAAACTGTCATTGAATGTTTCACGAAGGGTCTAATTCTCCGGTCGAAGCGACGAAGTACCCATGCCAGACGTGCGATTGGAGGAAAATGACGCTATTCTCAACATTATATCAACGCGTCATGCACCCAAAAGTTCAAATGATCGCAAGTCTTATGCTCCTAAAAAGAACAATGGCAAAATCATCCCTACAACCGCCCTGGTCAGGTACATAACGTTACTGATGTTGTTGATACTGCGGGTGCTGACATGAGGATGGAGTCGCCAACTTATCCTGATCTTGAGTCCTATGGATTCTCTGTTGATCTTGGAGGTGTTGTAAACGCCTTGACTAAGATTGGATCGACCTGACACATAGAAAGATCAAGCAAATGGTGCAAATTCCATCATGACCATGGCCATAAAATAGAAGAATGCATTGCGTTGCATAGGGAGGTCGCGTTCATGCTCAATAAAGGCCATTTGCAAGACCTGCTGAGGGACAAAGGGAAGGCATCCTTCGAAAAGAATTCTGCCCGCGTCACCGACGCACGTAAAGGTAATTAATGTGATTTCAGGTGGATCTGATGTATGTGGACAAAAGGCTAGAAAACCCCCTTGTCCGCCGTTCATAAATCTTGCAGGTCCGAAGAAGAGCGCAGGTTGGAAGCAATGGCGATCACCTTCAATGATGACGATGTATGCGAGGCAAAACATCACGACTATATCCTTAACCGTCAGTAACTGCTTACTGAAGCGAGTGCTGGTCGACGGAGGCAGTTTAACCAACATCATTTTTAAGAACGCCCTCGAAGGTATGAGACTGTTTAAAAAAGATATTACTAAAAAATCTACTATTTTAGTTGGTTTCAGTGGAGAAGCCCATCATACTGTCGCAGAGATCACACTACCAACGCTAGCCAAAGGCGTCAACTTGCCAACCAGATTCGACGTCGTGGATTGGCGGACCGCCTACAACATCATCCTCGGAACCCCATGGATCCATAAAATGAAGGCAGTCCCATCAACCTATCACCAGACGTTGAAGTTTCCTACGAAATGGGGCATCCAAGAAATAAAAGGCGAGCAAAAGGTCGCACGAGAATGCTACAACTCGTCGCTCAAACCGCCAAAAGCAATAATCTAGCAATTAACGAATGGATCAACCCCCAACGCGCCCGACAAGCAAAACATAGACGAAGTGACGCTTGATCCAACCGTTCCAGACCATGTTGTTCGAATCGGAGCGACGTTGTCGCCAAAAATGCGAGATCAGGTAACTGAATTTTTGAAAGCTAATAAAGATTGTTTTACCTGGTCCCATGAAGATATGATAGGTATAAGTCTTGAGGTCATGATGCACAAAGTCAACGTCGATCCCGATCACAAGCCGGTAAAGCAGAAACGACGAAAGTTTGCACTAGAGTGAAATCAAATCATCAACGACGAGGTCCAAAAGTTGATCGACGCCGGAAATATACGCGAGGTAAATTACCCAGAATGGCTAGCCAACGTCATGGTCGTGAGCAAAAAGAATGGCAAACGGAGGGTCTGTATTCATTTCACGGACCTCAACAAGGCTTGTCCCAAGGACCTGTTTCCCCTTCCACATATAGATGCAATGGTCGACGTGACAGCAGGGCGCGAACTCTTGACGTTCATGGATGCATACTCTGGGTACAACCAAATTTTGATGCACACCCGATGATCTAGAAAAAACAGCGTTCGTCACAAACAAAGGTATATATTGCTATATAGGTATGCCGTTTGGATTGAAAAATGCAGGTGCCACATATCAACGATTGGTCAATCAAATGTTCAAAGAACAATTAGGCGACACGATGGAGGTATATATTGACGATACGCTAGTGAAGTCTAAGCAAGCGAAAGATCACATCCAGCACCTGTCAGAGGCCTTCGACGTCCTTCGCAAATATGGTATGAAACTAAATCCTACTAAATGTACATTTGGAGTTGCCGCAGGAAAATTTCTAGGATATGTCGTGACGCAATGAGGAATCGAAGCTAGTACGGACCAAAATAAGAGCACTCATCAATATCCAATCTTCGAGGAATGTCAAAGAAGTGCAAAAGCTAACTGGATCGCGTAGCTGCTTTAAATCGTTTCATATCCAGGTCGTCGGAGAAGTACCATTTATTCTACGACGTGCTGCGAAAAATAAAAGGCTTCGACTGGTCTCAACAACATGAAGACACATTGCAAGCGCTCAAGAAATACCTCGCGTCACCACCGTTGTTATCAAAGCCTTGTGACGGAGAGGCGTTACAACTTTATCTGGTTGTGAGTGGTGTATCTGTCAGTGCAGTTCTGACGCGAGAAGGAGAAAGCCAACAACTTTCGATCTATTACGTCATTAAGTCTCTGCTAGACGCGGAGACCAGGTATTCCTGTTTGGAAAAGCTCATTTTAGCGATAGTCGCTGTTAAGAAACTTAGACATTATTTTGAAACCCATATTGTTGTTGTTATAATTAATTACCCTATAAAGTCTGTATTGCGACGACCTGAATTAACAGGACGCATGAGCAAGTGGGCGATAGCGCTCAGCGGATACGACATCCAATATCTCCCCAGAACAGCTATCAAGTCACAAGCATTAGGAGGTTTTATGGCAGACTTTAACCCAGAGCTAGAGAAGCTAACAAACAATGAAGTCGCACAAATTAACCATATTGACCATGAACCATGGATTTTATTTGTTGATGGATCATCTAACTTTCGTGGTGCAGGTCTAGGTATTGTTCATAAGTCGCCACAAGGGGACAAGGTGGTACGAGCCATCTGTTGCGAGTTCAGAGCGACAAACAACGAAGCCGAATACGAAGCGCTTAGAGCAGGAATGACCTTAGCAGGCGACTTGGGGGTAAAAGCGCTAAAATTCTACAGCGATTCATTGTTAATAGTCAGCCAAATCAAAGGAGAATTTGCGGCAGAAGACTCCAAAATGGCACTATACTTAGAAATAGCTCAGCAAAAGAGTAAAATGTTTAACCCGTTTGATATTTTGCAGATCCCGAGAGACCAGAATACCCAAGTAGACGCGCTAGCCAACCTCGGCTCTTCCTTAAGAGACATATCATTCACCTCCGTCCCCATAGTCCATCTGGCGAGTCCAGCAGTCATCAAAGACGCTAACAAAATCGTTGATACAACGGAGGAGCGCGCCCAAGTTAATGACGAAGACAACAACGACTTAAACGATGATGAAGACATCGCAACGACGAACGATCTTAGCCATGAGGAGGTAAGTATCAGCTTGACAAAACCATTTTATGATTACCTCACTAAAGATGTACTTTCAGCAGATAAGGCAGAGGCGCGCAAAATCCGCTTCAAAGCGTCAAGGTACGTACTCATCCAGGGGGTGCTGTTTAAAAAGTCAGTCGCGGACCCCTACTAGAGTTGCTTAGAAAAGAATCAGTGGGGCAAAGTCCTGGAAGATCTGCATGACGGAACGTGCGAAAATCACTTAGGAGGACGTAGCCTATCCAACAGAGCATTGCGCATGGGTTACTATTGGCCTACGATGAAAAAGGACGCCGTTAGGTATGTCGCCAAGTGTGTTAGCTGTCAGCGACACGCAGGTATGACGCATAAACCCTATGAAATTTTACATCCTTCTTTAACTCCATGGCCTTTCATGAAATGGGGAATGGACATAGTTGGTAAACTACCTCTAGCCCCAGGACAAAAGGTCTTTATGTTGGCACTAACGGATTATTTTTCTAGGTGGATAGAAGCATACTCTTTTCAATAGGTACGCGAGAAAGAAGTTATTTCTTTTATATACACTAACATAATTTGCAGGTTTGGTGTCCCATATGAAATAATATGCGACAATGGGTCGCAGTTTATTAGCGACAAGACGAAACACTTCTGCGACGAGTGGAATATTATGTTGCTGACGGCAACGCCAAGGTATCCACAAGCTAACGGCTAAGCTGAGTCTATCAACAAGACAATCATTAAAATCTTAAAGAAACAACTCACCGCGAAGAAAGGCAAATGGGCAGAAGCCTTACCATCCATCCTATGAGCAAATCGCATAACACCACACACGACAGAACAAACACCGTTCTCATCAGTCTATGGATGCGAAGCTGTTTTACCATCCAACGTAAGCGTCCGAACTACTAGCTATGGTTTAATGACAAAGCAGCAAAATTGCAACGAGCTTTTCAACAATTTGGATACCATAAAAGAACTGCAAGACGCAACGCTAGTGCGTGTGGCAGCCCAACAGCAAGTCGTCGCAAGGAGCTTCAACAAGAACGTTCAAGTCAAATCATTTGTCGAAGGTGATTGGGTCCTGAGAAAGGTGTTCCAGATTATACAAAGAGATAAACGCTGGTCAATTAGGACCTAAATGGGAAGGACCATATTAGATTAGAAAAGTAGTAGGCAATGGGGCTTACCGACTGATCCGACACGACGAAAGCCTTGTACGACGTAGTTGGAACGCCACGCATCTTAAGAGATACTTCTTCTAGCTAAGTAGCTTGCTACGTTTTATTTCCTATTTTTAACAAATAAACGACAAAGTTATCATGTTGATGTCACTAACTATCAGCGACCTTAGTTTTGTTTTTCTGTGCTTTTTTTCAGGAGACTTATTTACCTTTGTTCCAATAACGTCGCAACGCTCTAACGATGCGACGAGCAAATATTTATTTCATTGCGTAATAAAAGTGGATTGAAGATGTCACCTTCAACAATCTTCCAGTTTTTCCCTTCAATAAATACATTACGACGATCGTTCCTAAGATTGTTTGTGATGGTTATCCATAGCGTTCTACAAGCTCGCCTTGCTCATTACATGTAAGTATCTATGTATTTCTTTAGCATACTTTAAGTCTTCATATTAGAGAGTCCACAGATTACGTCTGAATGACTAAGATAGGCTAACTAAGCGCATGACCATGCCCATAGAACGTCAGAATAACGACAGACAACAAAATGCATGAAAACTTATAATGTCACACAAAAGAGTCGTATGGACGACCAAAGACATAAAACGTCAAAGTTATGGTTATTCCCCTGAGTGACCCAAAAGTACAAAGATAAAAGTGACTCCCTTGAGTGACCCAAAAAATAGTTTGATAATAGTTTCGAAAGCTCAAAAGAAATAAACATAATAAAAAGCAGAAAGACTATGCGTCTGGATTTTTGTTAGCTTCCTTCTCTAATGACGCAGTAGACGATTGGACGACGGCCGGCGCTTCTTTCTCTGTCTCCGGTTTAGGAGGCACATCTGACGCGACAAAAAACCAGCGCAAGATGCTACCTTTTCGTTAACGCTAGGCAAAGAATCTGTCGTTGCTGCCAACTCATCTTCGTCCATAAGATCCTTTATTCCTCCTAGGCACTCGTGGAAAAGATCTATGTCTTTCTGTGGCATCCACGATGCCATTTTGTTCATCATAAACTGGTACATGAGTTTAGCTCTTACGCTATTAGTTACGTACTTCAGCTTCGAGCAGGTCCAACTCGTTCTTTTGAGCGTCAACTTTAGCTTGGAGTGCGTCTATCTACAAACGCGATGATTTCTCCATCCCAGTGTCCTTCTCTCTTATCTGCTCTAGTTCTTCTCCATTTTTCTTCAAAGTTTCCTCCATCTTTACCATCTCTGACTGGCAAGTCTTCAACTCAGCTTCTTTGGACTTTACGTCGAGTTCCGCTTTATCAGCCTTCAGCTTCATGGTCTGATGACCCTTCAGCGGCGTCGATATTTCCTTCTTAGCCATAAGAAAATGTTGTGACGCCTACGAAATGACGAAGTACATACAGGTAAGCGACTAAGATTTACACTTAACGTCAATGAGATAAAAGTAATACTGAACGACCAAACCTGGAAAAGGATCTCCAAGCCATCCAACATCATGCGTGGAAGGGTGTGCTCCTTTATTCTCTCCTCAGCGTTGGGGAAGAGAAGTATCTCAGCTTTGGGCCAAATAGACCTCTCTAACAACATGATGTCGTTAGGAATGGTAACGGTGTACGATGGCCCTCCCTTGTCAGGTGGGGCTAAGAATTCTGTCTTGCGCACCTTTGGTGCAATCTCGTGTTCGTCGTCCAATTAGACGACAACTGCAGCGTCGTTCTTCGTCAATGTAGACGCAGATACTGTGCTTGTAGACGTCTCTCTGTCCCTCTTTCGCCTACGTAGAATTTCCGTTAACGCTTGGCTAACCAAGGTACCTCTGCTACGCAATTGTGAAGATCCTGCCAAAATCGTTAAGGCGTTAAGATCATGAAAACGTCAGTAGGATTAAGTGAACGATGTAAAGGTGAACTTACTAGAAGCCATAGGTGAACAACTATCTTGAGTGGCAAATAAAATTCTCCTAAATTGTCTGTCATCATTCGACGCTTTCAGAAACTTTTCGCAAAGTTGTTGGGATTCTTCGTGATGCGTCAACAGGTTAGGGTTCAGACCCGCAGAAGAAACGTTGTAAGAATAGCGTTAACGACGCGACATGCGAAAAAGGTGATTAAAAAAAACAAACCTTTCGTGTTCCACCCACGGATTAAAGCTTTTCCGACTTCTCCCAAAGATGATTTCTTCACAAAAACGTATATATTTTTCCAACCTTTGTCATTTGATTGTACTCCCCCAACCAGTGGCTCTAATCTCGCTTTGGCATGAAGTGCTATCCTATTCTTTGCCTTAACCCTAACTTTGTAACAGAGCAGAAGGTCATGGAGAGTAAAAGCTTCTTCCTAAGACGTTGTCGCTCTATCAACGACGCTTAGGATTCTCCAGACCTGGGGCATTATTTGCCCTGGACGGATTTGGTAGATCTGCATGAGGTCTCTAGCTAGGGGAGAAAAGGGCGGCCTTAGACCTATCTTGAAGGGATATTCGTAAAGGACTACCCAGTTACTAGGGCACATTTCGGGTTGTTCATTCGGTTCTACATTCCTAATCACTGTATAAGTAGGAAGGTTCCATAATTTTGGGAATTTCATCCTGTCTTCTTCAGACATGGTCTATTGTTCATCTTCATTCTCTCCTCCCTTCTCTACGACTTTTTCTTTCCCTTTTCATTTTTCCTGGTTTTTCACAAAATTCCTAATACTACGCCTGCTGGGAGCCATAGTTGTGATCAGAGTAGAAGTAATTGCGAAACGAAAAGTTAACGGTGGCGAAAATTTACCTGGCATTGTAGAGCGTTTTTCCGGCAAAGAAGCATCTAAGATTTTTAGAGAGTTGATCGTTTTGAGGAGAGAGAAATTGATTGTGTGCTAGTGATTTGGTCATGCGCGGTATTTATACTCACAAGGGTAATCATTACTTTAGCAAACAAATAGAAATTAATGGCTTAATTTTTCTTATCTTTTGAAGTAGTGACTCTTGAGTTACCCTTAGTGAATTTTTTATCAAGTTCGGTCGCTTGTGTATTTTTGCTTATATGTTGACTAATATTTTTGGCTAACATTTGCATTGCCTTCAGCATTCTTATCCAATAGAAGTTCCTACTTAGCTAACATTTGTCTCATGGATCTTGTGTGATCCCCATTTCAACAATTGGGGGCAAACTGTTATGGCTGATTTTTTACAGGTTGACGTTGACATAATGACTTAAAGACCTTAAGGTTACAACGCAAGGTCAACCGCAAAGACAAGATGCAGAGACCAAGTCAGCGAAGCTAGCAACTAACATTCCGAGAAAGAAGGACTTGAGATTGAGCGTGCTCTATAATAAAGCACAGCAGTTGCACAAAAGCTAGGAAGTAGATATGATAAGTTGAGCATAGCAAGGAGAATCTCCTAGATTCTAGCGAGTTAACCGTTGTAAAATCTTAGCTTAGAATTATAGTATTTAAGCACAGAAAAAGCCATTAAAAACACACGGCATTATTTAGAGAAAAAGCATACAAGTAAAAGCTATTCATTATTCACATCCATTGATACTACCTCTGTACTTAGATCGCAAAGATAGATTGTAATGATTGTTGTTCATCTGGAACGACGGTCACAGATAGTGTATTGGTGGAATCATCTCCACCGTACCCGCGGTTTTTATCCACTTTCATTGGGGTTTTCCGCGTCACCATTTCCTTGTGTCATTCCCTTGAATTCCCCCTTTGTGTTAATTTCTTGCTTTATTAGTCCAAACATCTGGTTGTTGTGTCCCTAACTTTATTTATGTCGTAAGGCAAATTTCAGCATAAACAATCAACAAACTCACCACAGAAAGCTCAAATTTCAGAGAGAAACAAAAACAGAGAGACGCGATAACATACAATCGCAGTGACAATCGCTCTTGTTGCAAAGGTGACTAAAGATGCACATTAAGAGAGAAATAGTGGGGAAAGATGTTTGACGTGTCAAGGAAGAAAGAAGAGGGAAATTTAAGTGCAGAGTGAGAGAGGTAGGGGATTTGAGGGGGGAAAATTACCCTCAATTTTTTTAGTGTTGTATACTCATATTACATGAAATTATAAAAAACTGCATACTTAAATTGTAACTTGTTGCCTTTAGCTTGTTGTTGTAATGTATGTGAATAGAATTTTATTTTTCAACTTCTTGGTTCTAGTAGGATTTTTTTTTTTTTTTTAATATAGGACCTAGACAAAGTGCTCATTTGATTGCATTTGCATGTATGATTTAGTATTTTCCTTCAAGTTCCACTTTCTAGGAAATAGTTAAAGTTATTTGATTTCTCGTCAAAAAAAAAAGTTGTTTGATTGATAATGTAAAATTCAACTTACTTGGGTCTCCCTAGGTATGTAGCTATTGTTGAAAGTAGAACTTTTAGGAAATGCAACCTTCTAAATGATGTTTTCTCTTCTTAGTTGAAAAGTGGCCACCAGGGCGGTATCCCTCTTCCCTTCAGTTCGGTCGGGACTGTGTCCATGGCTAGCTTCAGTTCATCCTTTTCTGTGAAAACGCTTTTGATCTGGAGGAGGTAGTTCTTGTTTTGAGCCTCCAACTCGCCGATCGTTTCTCCCAGGCCTCCTTGGATTGACGGTGAAGAGTTTCCACCAGCTGAATATCATACATAGCCTTGTCCCCCGTCATTGTAGCCTAGTGGACAATCTCCTTATTCTCTTTCCTGCACACTTTTGCCCGGTCTTTAGTTATTATGCTGCGAGCAAAGAGCTGACAGGACGACGATAAATTGAGTCAGTAGACGAGTAAATAAAAAACGAAAAATGCTACAAGTATAAAAGCAAGACGATGGAGTAAAATGTACCTTGGCAGCAAGATGAGACATGTAACTTACATGTCTAGAAGATGCACTCCTCAAGCCCTTAATGTAGGACTCATGGGAGCACTTAAAAAGCTCCTTTTTGAGCTTCTCACGGTAGGTCGATGTCCTTCTAGAAAAGACGGCTAGGATTCGTCGTCCGACAACGCCGGAGGAGCTTCAGGGGCAGCGGTAGCAGGATCTTTGCCCTTATCTGAAAGAGGAGATGAGTCATTGTCGCTGATCAAGATGACTACTGCTAGTCTGTTGGACGGACTCATTGGACGTCCACCAACTCGCAGTGTCTTAACTACATTTGAGTAGTATGACTCACATGAGGACAAGGAGGCAGATCTGTAAAACGGTGGCATTTAAGCCACCACCCGAGCAACATGGCCACTATAGGCCGAGCCTTTTTTATCAGTCGCGTTCGGCTGTTTGTTCATCTCCTCGGCCAAGACGATTTTATCTCCCATAAGCTCAGCCACCTCATACTGCTTGGCAACTATAGTAGTAAAAGTTGGGGCACTAGCGTCATCCACGACGAAGGGAACAATGGTCGTTGAATCGACCATCTTAAGAGGCTTCTCAACCTTCTGAGTAGACGGACGATCTGCTTTTTTCTTGGCTGTAAAGCCTTTGGCTTTTTTTTGGGTGGGGGGACGTTGATCCCCGGTTGTTAATGGTCGTTTCTTGGCGGCCGCCTGCTTTCCTGCCAACGCCTTGGATGTTGGGGCATTTTTCTAAAGCAAAAATAACAAGTCAAAAACACAATCATTGAAAAAGGCAGGAAGAAAAGAAAAGTAAAAATAAACTTGGATGCCCCTAGATTGCCTAAGCAAGTCGACCACAAGGAAAGGCCATGCTGAAGCGAAAAATTAAGCCGGCCTAATATGAGTGATCTTAATTGTTGATCCAACCAGATCTCGTTCTTTAAACGAAGGCCATCTGAAGAAGGAAGTCGACAGAAATAAGTCGTCCTATACTGGGCTGGACGACTCGTGACCGAAGAAGGAATCTGGCAGAAACAGATAACCCTTTTTGGTCGCCTTCCTTCTGGAGGAAGCCTTCGTCCAGAAAGAGGATTCAACCTTGGACGAAGGACTCTCATCAAGGGAAGCTAACCTGGGTGGCCGCCTTCCTTCTGTAAGGAGCCTACGTCCAAAATATGGCCTCAAATCTGGATGAAGGAACCTGGCTGAGGAAAAATGGCTTGTTCTGGCCGCTCTCCTAACACAAGGAATGCTCATCCAAACGGTGGAACGACCAGTGATTCCCGTAAAAAAAAATTCACTAACCAAAGTATCCAATCTCTTTTCAGAGCCCGTTTTGTTGAATTCTTTCCAAGGGGAGTCTGTGAACCTAAACATATTGATGTCTCCCGTCTAAGATCTCTTCAGGACGAATTTGGCAGAGGCTGCAAGAAAAAGAAACCCGTACAAAACATTAGTAAAGCAAAGACCTTGGACGACGAATTTTACTTGAGAAAATTTGCGTTATACATTTATCTTCGGCCAAGCGCAAGCCAACGGCGATAAGAAAATTATTGTCGTAAAACATCTTCCCAGTTGGACGGTCCCTTGAAAGACGAGTTGTTTGGTTTAGAATACTCCGTTGTTATGAAGTTTTCTACCAACGCTTCATCATAACTGTTTTCCAGTTCTAAGAAGGATGTTGTTTGTTCGGTGTTTGTAGGAGTCCGGCTATAATAACGGTACCGTATAGCAATGAACTCATTAGGCGCTCAGGAAAATAAGAATTCGGCCTTCCATACATGCATCTTGGACGTCTTGTCCCAAGAGGTGAGGAAGCCGTGACGATTGCAGACACTGAACCAGGCCCCTTCTACTGTTTTTGGGACCTTAGATGCATAATGTATCTGGGTAAAGGCCCGCAAAGAAGGAGAAACGCCCCGCAACTCACCAAAGGCAAGGAAAGTCATAATGTTCTGCCAAGAGTTGGGGGCCAACTGGTTGTGGTCGTTGCTATAATACTGCAGCAATCGGCCAACAAAGGGGTGAATCCGAAATCTCAACCCTGCGTCTAGGGCCGGCCGATAAATGGCAAAGTGGTCGGTTGGGGCACTCAGAAGTCCTTACTTAGTAGGACGAAAGAGTAACCCGACATGGGCATAGCGGAAGAAAGGTGACTAGGGTCAGTGCCCACTTTCCCTACCCAACCATTATTGGCCAATATAAATTGTGGATCAGAAAAGGGACCTAAGCGTCTTCTAATTTTGGACGAAGTAGTAGAAGGGTCGTCTGATTCATCAAAGGAGCCAGATTCACTCTCCTTTTCATTATCTTCCTTCATCTCAATACCTCTCCTAGACGAGCTTGATCTTGGAATTATCTGGTCCGCCTTTTCTTTCTAGACGCCAACAAGAGAAAAATTCTCGGGTGCTGGTCGTGCACTATGAATTTCGTGTTCCCCATCTTCGGGGATCCGCCCTGTTGACGCCTCCATCTCATTGTTAGAGACTGGAAGTACTATTCTACATCTAAGACGGGCGGTTTGCTTGACGCGCGCTAGATTACCCTGCACAGGTAAAGATTGGGTCGTCTAATTTTGTCATCCAAATCCATAAACAAGAAATGCATTACCGACCAAAATAGGCCCAACTCTAGAATGTGCCGAAGAAGGAAAGTTATCGGTTCTAGTATCAAGACCAATTTTGGGATGGTCGGAATCATTTTATAAAGAAGAGGAATTCATTTTTATTGATGTTCTAAAGAAAATTAAAGAATAACGGAGAACAAAGAAGAAAAAAGGGGATACCTGACGAGCGATTCGGATATTTGGTGAAGAAAGCGGAAGCTGGATGAACTCACTCTCTTTCTAGAAATTCCGAAGAAAGACAAAGTCTCTCTCTCTAGAAAAATTCTCTCAAAGTGTGAAATGGCTTCAGAAAGGACAAAAGCTCATATTTTATAAAGGGGTGAAAAACATCCTGCTCAGGTAAAAATGAATGTTGGGTTCAAAACCTATCAAAAAGTGACCGGTTAAACCGGTAAAATGGCGCATTTTGCCATTTTTTGAAATCTAGGTAACTCCCATGAGTAAAAGGGTATTAACCGTCTTGGCGCCAACAGTATAATCCCCTTTTAGGGGTAAATGTTGTAGCCTAAAAATCAATGGCTCCTCAAGATACATGTGGATCCATCTGGAGCGTCCACATCTCTCCTCTCAAAGAAGAAGTATAAAGAAAAGGAAGGTCGAAGTACTGATTTTCACTGAGAAAAGATACCAGCCCACCTTTCTAGCCTGACAGAATATCTAGGCCCAAATCTCAAAAAACGGTTGCATATGATTGGTTGATATTTGCCACCCAATCATTTTCTACCACTTGTCAGGCTCTGATTGCATAGCCAATCAGAAGTCCTTAAATTGGGATGACCTCAAAAGACAGCAATCAGACCCCAAAGACTATAAATAGTCCCTTGAAATCAGGAGAAAGGTAATTTTTTGAATAATGTGTACCCATACTCTGTGAAAATTCTCTATCACTTTCTCTGTCTATCTCTACTTTTTCTCATCACTCCTGATACTCGACTTAAGTTTCGGAGGGAGAACTACCACCCAAACCTCCAAGGTGGGTCCTTTTTTGCAGGTTCGAGAACGAAGCTCGGGATCTAAATTATCTTACTAGGACATCATTGCGCAAGTCTACATTGAAGAACTTGTACTGTTGAGGGATGACAGTGTATTTACTAGTTCAGCACTATGTAACACTAACTATTTATAACTATGTTACCTTCTCAAACTTAGATCATCTACCAAACATATACTTATTACCAACGAAGCATTTAGATATTTATTTATTTTGTTGAGCACTGAAAGGAATACAAGAAAAGGGTAAAGAAAAATCAAAGAGTGTCCTTGACATACAAAATGAGAAGACCAATTTGGGAGAATCATTCTGCAAACAACAAAAGTGTTCAAGGTAATCATTTTTAGTTTATTTACTTATGTTCATAACATTTAGTATAAGGTAAACTATAATATAACTAATGGGAACTTATAATCATATAATAAGATATACTACTTTCGTTCCTATTTAATCTACACGCTTTCCTTTTCGCTAGAACTAAGAAAAAAGTGAAAAAGCATGAAAGAGATGACAGAAATATTATGAGAATTGGGGAGTAAGAACTACAAAAAGTAAATAAAAAAATAAAAGAGAGAGAAAAATGGGGTAGGTCGAGGATTTTAAGTGGGCTAATTTATTTTATGAGAGACAACATGGGGGACAAGAGTGGAAAATAATGATTGACATTTTATTTTATATAGATAAAGTAACAGTGTAACCATTAAAAAAGAACGATCTGAAAAAGAAAGTGTCTAGATTAAAAAGGAACGAAAGTAGTATTAGTTATCTAATCCCCTAACCAAATTTACGACAATGTGTTTACGAGTGAATATAAATATTGTAATTAGGATTAGTTAAGACTCATACATGTTATATATCATGTAAATTAAAAAAGAACATATGATTAGATCTATAAAAAAGAACCTGACTACTTTTTTTATTACTAGTTGTTGCACCGCGCGCCCACGCGCGCGACACTCCAAAATAGTGTAATTGTTATTCGTAATTCCTTAGGTGTAATTAGTACGGTAACATTTGTTTGCAATTGATTTCAAATAGGTGGTAAGCACACGATTTGTTTGAATTGCAGTGGTCAAACCACGGAGGATATGTGTTCGAACTAAAACTGATCACACGTCTACATGTGTTTTTTATGCATTGTATTATTCTCCAAAATAGTAAAGGTGCTATTTGTAGTCGGTTAGGTGCCTCAAAATAGTAAAATGGTTTCGCACGATATGAAACAAAGTGTAAATGTATGTTTGTTGTGTTACGGATATTGTAGAATTTGCACAATTTGGATGCGTTTACGTAGATATCTAATATACATTAACGTATAATAACTTTAAGACTATAAAACTAATGCTCCTGGTTAGAGCAATTTAGGCAAGACGTTAATGATTTTAAAGACAAAAAAGGCAAATGTAGAAGTTATTGATATTAAGTTTGGAATGTTAGCATATCTCCATAAACGGTTTGCATTTTAGAAATGTTTCTGAATTTGTTTCCTTCCTACATTAGGCTGCTCTGTCAGTTGAGCTTGCAAAAAAAAGTACGTACACCACCTGATTTTATACAAATTTGCATGATAATCTAACAGCTACACATGTACTAATATAGTTTTCAAAATAAGCAAAAGAGCTGGCAATTTTGCAGCTGGGCGAGCATGTGTGCTGGCAAAATGAATACTCTGCATTCTTCTTTCTTCAAAAGCAGTTGTAGCCAGTCTTCAAGCTACAAGAAGGCAAATGCGAAGGATAATGAAATTTGATATCTAAGAAGAGTACATATAATAAGATCTATCTTTTTAGGGAAAAAACTTGTGAAATCATTACGGACCAGATAGGTACTTGCAGAAATCAGTATGGACTAAAATTTTATGGTGATCTTGCTGCTTGTTGTAGAAAAGAAGCAGCCTAATATAAACTGAAATTTATCGAAATCGTGGTCCATTCTTTCAATTCGCATTAAAGCAGTCTTTGAAAAGGAAAAAGAGCGAAAATGTGAACTGGAAAAAACAAGAACTCATATGAAATTAGGTTTCATATGGGAAACAAGCAACAAAAAATGCAAAACAATAAGCGTCTAAAATAGCAAATTCATCAGCAGGAAAAAAAAACCAAGTTCCAATTCCAAACGTGCCAAATTCACAGTGAAAGAAACACGTAAAAGTAAAGATTAAATCAACAGCTTCGTAAACACTCAAATTTCAGAAAATCTGACACACAAAAATGAAGAGAAAGAAAATAAAAAAAAAATTAGGAGTGGACTTGGAAAGGTTACAAGCTCAAACTTGCTGTTGTGATACTGATATTTTTTTGGATAATGAAACCTTGCTAAAAGGATCTTATGCTTCAATTCTGTGCAGGTCATTATGTTTTTATCCAGGTCAGACGAAGAGATAACATCAAATAGGAAACTTGCCAAGGATTTGGTTGATAAATGGGTAGGTTGGCACTCTAAATTGCATGCAGTGAATGACTCCCCTCTCCTTTCTCTACTCCTTAAAAACATATGCTTGCTGGTGAGATACAATCTCTAACAAATAACCTCTGTTATACGTAAGAAGATCTCTAACAATCTCTAACAGCTAATAGAAATTTCACCTAAGCATTCTTCTGAAATCTGTTCTGGTTTTAATGCTGCAGGTATGCTTGCTGCACGCGATCTGTCTCAGTTGGTAAGATAAATCATATATTATAAATATATATGCAGTTTTAGGCTACACACCAATCATAACATAAAGAAGTTTATCCATCAATATGCAGAATTATGTTTGCTTGTTTTTTTTGTGAAGGCAGATGCATGAAATTATGTGTGATGTAAACATACAATCTGGTCTCTTTGTTTCATGTAGTTCCTCCAGCATATTATGCTCATTTGGCAGCTTACAGAGCTCAATTCTACATGGAACCTTATAGCTCTGATAGTTCAGGGGGATCACATATTCGCGCACCAATAACAGCTAAAATTTTCGCCCATTGCCAGAGTTGAAAGATAAGGTCAAGAATGTAATGTTTTACTGTTAAGAATAGGTTTACAGGAGCTGAATCAGAATGTATATAGTAGCTCTCTTGTAACCTATTTTTGGGGAGCTTACTGAAATACTTTCACCCTTAGTTTCCCTTCTCAATTGTGCATTGTCATTCGTTTATATTGGAGTTGACTTTTGATAGTGCTTGTTAATCTGTGTTACTACCCATGCACCTGCACCCCCTTGTCAACATTTAAGAATTTAATAATTTGAGTTTTAGGCTAAGGGAACGATGCTTGAGGGATGGTAGTGCTGCAGCAGAACCAGCTCCACCTCCTCCAAGACCTGTCCAAGGATATGGTCCCATTGGAGGTTTTCCTCGAGGAGGACCCCCTTCTATTTTTATGCTCCATAAGTGCTATTTTAGTTTTTGATTTGGTCTATTTCAGGCCATATACTTTGAATTAGTAAAGGACCATCTTTTAACAGAAGTTCAGAGTTAAGACTATCTCATGTTGATAGAGATAATAATCATGTTTGAGGAATACTTCAAGTAATTTAAATTGTGCTACCACTTGAATTACTATTAGAACTTCATATCAGCTTAATCACCACCCAAGTTAATCCATATAAATACTAAAAAGTCCGAGCTACAGAGCTAGTGAAACATTAACAGACAGTTTCCGAAAATAACACCATAAACTACATCAAATCAAATTTGAATAACCAAGACGCCATCACCACAACCTAAATAACACCATCAACTACATTAAATCAAATTTAAATTCAAGCGCTAGATGTAAAGTAAACCAATCAAGACATGCTAATACGAATTCGAAAATCCAATACAACAAAAACTAATAATCAAATCATAGCGATAAGAGGGCGCAAAACATGCTGCAAAAAGAAGTAGAAAATGACTTAATATAAACTCAAGAACTTCACATATGTAATTTAGACTATATGATCAAACTAATTCAAGTTAACTGATCGTAATGCACAAATTTAACTAAATATTTCAAAGAATTAATAGATACAATTGCAACACCAAAAATAACATTAAGATAGCCATATACCGCAAAAATTACTCAAAAGTTTCTGGAAATGACTCAATCATATATACCTCAAATTGTTGAACCGAAGTCTTCAGCATGATAGGCTTCCTCTTCAGAGTCCTCGTCATCATATTTCGTCATCAACATTAAGATAGCCACTGGTTCCTCCTCCGCTAGCATAGTCTTCAATTATTGCATACACCGTGCGGAGGTAGAAATATCCATCCGAACCCTCACAATACATATCGTAGCGCTTGGTTCCGTGCACAACTGAACCATCTCCAAGAAACATTCCATTCCATGGCAAGGGTGAGTATTCATCTGAATCATCTTCAATACTTGTTTCAACCTGACTGATTTTTGCTTTGCCTTTCTTAGTGAATGGGATTTTTTTATTTGCTGGTTGTTTTGTCTGCCTCGCGTGAACAGAACTGTGCTTGCATTTTTTAGTGCCTTTCCCTTTTCTTTTTTTACCCGAAAGGCTAGCTTGAGGTGCGCTACAAGGCGACTTACAAGGGGGTATGCGAAAAATATCCTCGGCATTTTTTATGGCTTCTTTCAATGTTTCGTAGGATTCTTCGCTGAGTAGGCTAGCAGTTTCGCCGGAATAGAACATCTTCCAGGCGTATGCGGTGTCATCAGTGATTGAATTGGCAAGAAGAGCGCATATATCACGTTCTTGCTTAGTTTCTGCAGCAGCGCCTGCTTCTTTAAGTTTTTTTTGTAATTTGGAAGAAGAGTGCCATGAGTGGTTTTGAAGGCGTGGAAGCTGAGAAGGGAGGGAGGAGTGGAGGGCAGGGGCTTTAGGGTAGAGAATGATTAGCGAAGAAGGAGGAGGGGAAGATGGTGGGGTGTTTTGGGTGTGGTGGATTAATTTATAAATGTTAGGTAGAAAGAGGGGAAGTTTTAGTGGCTTGTTAAATAGGAGTTATCACTTGTAATAGGAGCTATTACTTGTAATAGGAGTTATTACTTGTGTAATGACAAAACATTATTGTAATTCAGGCAGTTTTGTAATATTTTTTTTCTATTGGGAAATTAAGACAGTTTTGTAAATAGGCCTTTGCAAATAGTAGTATAATAAATAAACTTAGCTTTAAAGTATCCAAATGCGTATATAAAATCTAAGGTGCGGTAAACAATGTATGAAACAATGTATTTTTTTCTCGTATAAACTTTGAAAGCTACGCGTGAAGATATTAGATAGAGTTTTTAATAAAAACTGACATTTTATATTTGTAAATTTAACACACTAAAACGAAAAGGATTACTAAGTCTAAAGATTGTATAATAGGTATAATAAATGAACTTAGCTTTAAACTATCCAAATGCGTATGTAAAATCTAAGGTGCGGTAAACAATTTATGTAACGAAGTATTTTTTTCTCGTATAAACTTTGAAAGCTACGCGTGAAGATATTAAATAGAGCTTTTTATAAAAGGTGACATTTTATATTTGTATCTTTAACACACTAAAACCAAAAGGATTACTAAGTCTAAAGATTGTATAATAGGTATAATAAATGAACTTAGCTTTAAAGTATCCAAATGCGTATGTAAAATCTAAGGTGCGGTAAACAATTTATGAAACGAAGTATTTTTTCTCTATGAAACACATGCTGCATTGGATATATAATAGGTATAATCAGTGTTGTTACTTTATTTGAAAGTGTTTATTTAGATGCAAAATTAATTTATGCTTGGTAGTACAAAGAGTAGAATATTTGCAAGTGGGCTATGAAACATAGTTACAAAAATGCAAGGGAAGTATTACAAATAGAGTTATATTATAGCTGCATCGGAAAACTATTACAAATAGTGGTTTTTTGTGCTAGAGTTCATGAGCATAGTGTGCACAAAACCAGTAGCAAAAATACAACATAAAGTGACGTTAAGTAGAATAGCTAAGCACTGCCCTATGTAAACTAAGAGCTAATGTTGAGATGGCGAGTGCTTGAGGTGTCTTGTAGGAACACACAGCTTAAGTGTCATAGACATCACCAAAAGGGGGAAGTGTTCCTATTAGAAACCCACCAAAAAAGCAAAAAGAACTTCAATGATAACAAATGCGTCACTCCCAACGGATGGTCTTAGGGACCCAGCTGAGGATCTTGCTTCTTGCAAGGGAAGTTGCAGGGCCAATTTGCATAAGAAAGTGGGTAGTGCTTAGCCCTTTAGCAATGCATTCAAAGTTGAAGGTGCCCTGAAATGTAACAAGGATTAATGTTACTTTGTTGTGGGAAGTAAAGGCAAAACATTCTAATACTATGGGAATGTACATGGTATAGTAGTCTGCTACTTAACACATGCAGTAGGTGTAGTTTTGGGGAAGCTTTTGCTTGAAATATTAGTGGTTATGCTGCAAAGTGTTAGTTAAAACAGTTGCTAATGGAATTTGATAGATCATGTTAAGAATGGTCACGTTAATGGAACTTTTGATATGCACTGTATGATGAAAGTAATATTAAACATTTTGATACTAATTGACTGAACATATATAGTAAGTGTGTTTTTTAGTAAGTATTAGCTTATGCATCCTAGCTTAATGGGGGCGAATGATTTTTTCTAGAGGGTAGGCTTACATCGGTAATTTCTGTATATATGTCGGTAGCTGGCTGTTTGAACAACACCTCACATTCCTGGGTGAAGGCTGTGAATGTCATTTCATCTGTATCATCACAAGCATCGAACTTGAATGTGATTCTGTTTGATAAGCAGACTAAGAGTTAGAAAGCATGTAGATAAGATAAGTGTTTGGTAGGAGTAACTTTTATGTGCTATGCTTAGGGATGGTTATTTTGTTTATTTACCTTGGCATTGCGATGCACTTTTCTTTTCCACAGAACTTGCAAGTGTAGGATTCACCGCATTCTGATTCAACGCGCTTGCCACAGTTGTTACACCCAATATATGGAACAATTCTAGATCGGTCAGGCTCAGGTATAATAACTCGGACCCAACACTTTTCTTCTTGGAGAGTATTTTCTGGCTGCAATATAGAGCAAAGTTGTATATAAAGCACTATTTAGGCAGGTTATAGTAAGCAGTAGGTAAAATCGCACAAACATGTGGTTAAGAAGTTTTTGGTATCGGGGGTACAATTAAAAACGTGAGATTGAAAGTGAAGATTTAGGATCTAACTATGACTACACACAAGGGAAGATTTAACTATGTAAAATTATAACTTTTTTGGGAAAACTGTGGATAGAGATTTGTGCATTAACATGGGATTTTGAGGTTTGTATGTTACCTTCTTCTTCTTAATCTCTTCAAGTGTAAGGATAACTATGTAATCTGGTGAGATCCTCACAGCAACAACATGCGCCAGTCGATCAGCAGCAACCTCGCGTTTTTCTGCAGCCCTGTAAGGGAAAGGAGGATTAGATTAGTTAGGGTTTAGTTATTTCTTTTCATAACTAATTGTAAGTATGCGAATCAATATGTAGAAATACCATTTGCGAAGTGCATCTACTCTTTCTCCAGGTGGGTTCCGGTTAAACATGGTTGCCATGCTTGTTGAAAGTGAAAAACCTGGAAAAAAATGTTATGACGCAGAGGGTGAAAGTTGTGTTGCTTAGTATTATGTGTGCATTGGAGAGGAAGCAGATGTGTAGTTGTGTTCTTTGAACTATAAATTAGCCAACTACAGGAGGTTGAGGTGTAGTTAAGTGGTTTTTAAAAAAAAATAACATGTAAAGAAAGGCAGTTCAAATAAATCGAAAGTAGACATATGTACTAAGTTTGTTTGTCGTTTTGTATCAGCTAATCTTTAATGAACACCATGAGTTTTGCTACTGTGGTTAAAATAGTTGTATAGTTAGATTGTATTATTAATGTGGGATAGAAATAAAAGTTATTAGGAAATGTAAAAGAAAACGGGGGGTGTTAAGAAAGAACAGCATGTTTATGTTAGGTGTGCTTGTATCTTTGCAAAGGCAACTTGTACAGTATTATGAGCTTCGTGATAAGATGGCTTCAAAGATTTGAAACCGACGATCAATGATGGCCCAACCCAAGATTTAAGTAGTTCACATTCATGCCCTGTTAGATCGTCCCAAGCTG
The DNA here is from genome assembly GCF_026745355.1 of Beta vulgaris subsp. vulgaris. Lineage (NCBI taxonomy): Eukaryota > Viridiplantae > Streptophyta > Magnoliopsida > Caryophyllales > Amaranthaceae > Beta > Beta vulgaris. Next base: position 32,632,887 of record NC_079202.1, on the reverse strand, counting down.
AAATGATTAAAGGTTGCTCGGAGCTGCAAAACATTTTAATAACATTTTAGGAACAGGGCTCAATTGTGAAGTGGTCTAAGGGAAAGTGGAGAAGAGTTCACCTATGGTCTGTTACGACAATTTTACGAACTTGGTGTTGCACTCCATAGGTAGTTGTTATTGTACGTGTATCTTCAACAAACAAAACAATCCCCAATACATCTGTATAATATTTGCAAAGAGTGTAAGTAGCGGTATATGCTTGGTTCTAAAACAGTAATATAGTTATGAGAAGTACCAAAGCGGTCGTCTTGGTCATTGGTGTGTGGGATAGCATCAATTGGAATGTAGGCAGGTGGTACTATCTCAGCTGTAGGATCCATTGGCTGGATTGATGTTTGGCCACCAAAGCTCATTTGGCAATCATCAGGCCTAGTTGCATAACGCCCTAGTACTGGCTTTAGAGGAGCATTTGCAATAGCATACTCATGCTCATGCTTGAAAACATTTTCAAATTCATCAATTTGATTTTCAAAGAGTGCACCGCGCATTGTGTTCCCCTGTAAAAGTTATCAAAAGGAAGAGAAGTGTTGCTCAAAAATAGACGAAGTGTTAAGCGTATGTTAAAAGACACACTTGCATATTCCGCATAACACTATGTGGAAGCACATATTTTTATTCTAGGCATGGACTAAACAATGCCGTGCAAAACTTTTTATAAGGTAAAATTATCAATAATAAGAATACTGAAATAATATATAGGTTGGGGATTTTTTCTGAGTTGTACATGCATGGTGGTGATAGAATAGTAATTTTGACCACTAAGTTCATGAACCTCTATTCTAAACATTTAAACCACTAACTTATTCAAAATTATAGTTCTGAGCTCAAATAAAAACTCTAATTTGATCATATTTCAGCCACACACTCCTATCAAGGTTGGAACTTTGCTCCAAATCTTTCTCAATAACAAACACGCTAGTTACATATATAGTAGATACTTGCTTAACTAATTTACAATTGGTTGGAAAGGTATATTTAAAATGGTTGAAGGCAATTTTTTTTTTTGTAAGATAGCTGTATATATAGTGATTATGGCTACACAAATGAGGCAAAAACTTGTAGGGAATGCATAATAATATTATTTACCTTTTCATCTTCAAAGATTAGTTGTTGGTACCGAGTTTTCTTGTGAGGTGAAATGAGAGTGCGTGATTTTTCTTTGAGCTTAACCTTGACCTTGTAAGCTTTAGTTGTAGGAGTTAGCTTATCAAGGTAGGTTTTTTCTGGCTTCATCCTATAACAAAGCATAACTAATCATACATTAGAATTGACATACAAACCTGAATAAGAACATTTTAATTTGAATGAAGGACATGGCTAACTATATGATGTTTAAAACGTCAATCTCAGTCACGAGACTTGCCAATATTTTTGACTATCTTACGGAAATGGCAAAACAACCATTTTAACTCAGTTAAAAACAGTTTGTTATAAATAATTAGTTAAATCACTAAGCTTTAAAAGGAAGACTCTTTTGTGTGTTAGGTCTTGTAAAGTTGTCAATTTTTATAAATAGTTTGCTGTTACACTATTCATGTTTTTTTAAAAAGTGCTTACATTAAGCAAAGGATGCTGGCTAAATTGGGATGCATTACTAAGTCAAGTAGTAAATACAAAAGCCTAGGTTCGTTTAGTAATATGCAAGTATAACTATAACATGAAAGTATAGGAATGTGTGTTTAGAAAGTTTGTATTCTCTTTTTAGAAAGGTCTAAAACAGGAAAGTTTTGTTTCTTTATTTTGCTTACTTTTGATGAAGTTTATACTTAGGATGACAGGTTTTTGGGTGTCAACACACCTTTCTTTTTGTTTTGAAAGTTAGTTGCAAACCGTTTTTTTTTCTTTTTTTGTTCTCTGTATTTTTGCAATTTATATGTTTGACATGACAGATTCTTTGGGTGTGCAAGAATGGCAAGTAAAGATCAAACAATTATGGTAACAACATGTTTTAAGCTTAGTAGATATAAATGCATAAAGAGAAGAAGACAAAAAACAGAGAAAGATAGGTGAACACATTTAAAGCAAAAACAATTGAGGAAAGAAGCTTACCTTCAGTTGGTTTATGAGATGTATTTTGCTCAAGTAAGAAACAGTTGAATCTGGTTAAGAGCTTTAATTCACTAGTGGAAAAATGAAGAAGGGTTGCGCTGAAAAAGGCCTGTAGGGCTGCGCTTTTTGACAGCAGCCCTTCACATTTTAAGTAGGGCTGCGCTAGAAAAGCGCAGCCCTTCCTACCAAAAAAAAAATAAAAAAAATTTTTTTTTTTGACATTTTTTACTCATAATCTCACATTTTCTGAAATTATACAGAAGAGAAACGAAAATAAACCCAAAACAAAAAAAAGAACGAAACGAAAATGAAAAAAGGAACAAAAACTAATATACAGAAGTTATGGATCTGAAAATACAAATTAATCAAAACGAATATGAAAATACAAGAACATTAATCAAAACAAAGAGAAGTATACAAGAACATTAAATCAAAACAAAGAGAAGTATACAAGAACATTAAATCAAAACAAAGAGAAGTATACAAGAACATTATTCAAAACAAAAAGAAGTATACAAGACCTATAGATCTGAAAATACAAGAACTACCTCCAAACATTAACCTAATAATGTTTAAATACATAAAACAAAACCCTAATACATAATTAAGGAAAAAAAATTCGGAAAAACTTAAAATGGCTATTTGGAGGCTTAAACGAACTCGGGTGGCTTAAAAAGCCTAAACGTCACGGCGTAGCGATGCATTTGACTCGTTGGCTCGTTCCGCTTTCGAAAAGGTATCACAATAGGCAATCGGACTCCGTCGGCATGATTCGTGCAAATCATTTCAGCGTTTTTGTCGCAACGTTTCTGGGAGATTTTGAGAGGATGAGAGAGAAGGAGGAGAGGGAGGAGGGACGTGAGAGAAGGAGGAAAAGGAATAATGAGGGACGTGAGAGAGGAGAGAGAAGAATGAGGGATATATTTGACGAATCCCGCTTAATATTTGAAGCCCGCGAACTTTTTTATTTCAAATTTTTTTAGGAAGGGCTGCGCTTTTTTTAAAAAGCGCAGCCCTACTAAGTGAAGGGCTGCGCTTTTTTAAAAAGCGCATCCCTTCTGCTATGTAGGGCTGCGCTTTTTAAAAAAAGCGCAACCCTTCACTAGTAGGGCTGCGCTTTTAGGAAAAGCGCAGCCCTTTATGTTTTTTCCCCTAGTGATTGTTGCTCTGGAAAAAGAAGTAGGTGTTTTAAATATATACCATTGTTCATTAGAAGAGAAAAAAGAAGAAGTAAAAGCAGAAAAGTTTAACAGTGCTTTACTAATAGTAGTTGTCCTACTTGTGGCTTACTTTTGTACTTGGATAGTGTGTGCCATGCTTTTTACATAAAGTGTATAGTAGGAAAGGACAATAGGTAAGGTGTTAAGGAGGGTCAATAGTAATGTAAATGTACTTTAAAGAGATAGTGTGCAATAGAAGGCAAATAAGTACTTGCTGCAAGTAAGCAACCTTACTTAAACCTACAAATCATGAAAAGTATTTAGCTATTTACTGGGGAAGTATGGCAAAAGTAGGGTGACGTGGCACTCATTGAAAACTAGTGAGAACACTTTTGTCTTCCAAGTTGCTGTATTCTTAGTATGTTAAGGCCAACATGGTATTGCAAGTATTAATAAGTATTTTAAAATGGACTCCTACTTCAAATTTAATTCACTGTTTTTTTAGTATGCCAAGTAAAAAAAACGAAAAGGGAATGGTAACATGAAGCAAATTCCATCATGTAGTAATTAAATGTACTTAAGGGTGTGTAAAAACTTAATTGTAAGAAACAAGCTGGATTTGGAAGTAATTTGTACTTTTACAAATGCAGTATATTATGTAGCCACTTAATAGACATTCTAAGTGCTCTTCTAATTGCATGTTATTATCCTATTTATATACTAATCACTAAATACTAATCACTATCTGTTGTTCATGCACTATCCAATTTCCCTTGATTGGTGGAAAAAAAAGATATCCATGTATTTATATGCACAATGTAAACTTCTATATGAAAAGATTCCACATGATTTTTCATGGAATCAATGCTAGGGACGGTTCTATTTTTTTTTTTTAGCATTAGGCGACCAATTTAAGCATCTCCATAAACGATTGAGTCCTATTTAGACATTCACAAGAAGCAACATATGTCTACCAAAATAATCTATACATTATCCTCAACGCTACGATTGCCAAGGATTGCTAATACATATAGTTTTTTGGCTTAGAGATTATCTATAATGTATGTCACCTCTAGTTCTGAGATAATTGTTGGCCCCACTTTCTTTCTTAGGAATTCTTATCTTTAAGTCTTGCACATCTTAGGTAAAGGGAAGACATACTCAGTAAAATCACAGTATAGTTGAAATTAACAATGCATTAGGTATGAGATCAAGCTTGTGTGGAGTTAGATAAGCATAAGCATACCTCCCTATAAATGGCTTTTTTCCTTCAATCTGGTTATCGTAGACCTCCATAATTTGGAGGCACCAGGCAAAGAAATATATTAAAAACACATATTAATGATTTGCACAAAGGAAGATTTACATAAACGTAGTTCATTTACAAAGGTAGTTCATTTAAAGGCTCACCCGGATCTCTTCTTAAAAGCGAACTGCCCTGACCAAGATTCACCAAAGTGCAGCTTCTCCCAGATAGGCTCCATACACAGCAAATATTCTTCTTGAATAAGAAGTTATGACGAATAGTGGCTTGTTGTTTCCCAGTCCTTCCATCCATAAAGCTTCTATGCAACACGATTCCTGTAACACAATTGCACACCTCTATATTACACATTTTGAAAAGCAGCAAACATTTCATATTAGTATTCATTAACAAAAAAGCTTTTTCCTCATTTAAATTGACCTTAATAAAAATGGAAAGCAAGTTGTATTGGGGAAACTGCATTACCATAATGTGAAGGATTTTGCGTTGTGTCAGTATAACATACGTTGTACCATGCTGCATCTACAAAATAAAAGTTCTCAAACAATTAGGATTAGGAAACAACATATGCAAATAGAAATCCATGTTGCTAGAGTAGGTTGTACCTGTTTTGGAGGCCTTGGAGAAATGTATAAGCCAATTCTACTTTGGACTTCTGCAATAGCTTGATACAGCTTTCCCTAGCAAAGAGTGGGGTAGGGGAGGGGGTGGGGGGAATGCAACGCAAAAATTGGTAGTTACCTAATTCAAGGTGCATGGAAACAAATGTTATTTGCTAGATGCTTTGAAAAATAAATAATAACATAGGCTTCCCTTTGCAAAAGTGCTAATTAGTTTGTAAAACGTAGGTTGTGGGGTAACATTGAGGGCACAAATTTAACACTAGAAATATTGGAAATAAAACAAAAGGAACATTCAAATGAATTCTGCAGTTTGGAGGTAAACATATTAATAGAAGAAATGTTATGATTCAAGTGTATGCAAAACCATTGCAGTTACAAAACAAGAACCAAAATTACAATAAGAAAGGTTCTGTGGACCTTTATGACATGTGCTAGGAAATACGGCACAAAATAGTGTTCATTATATAGCTAGTTCTCAAAAGAAAATACAGTACACAAAGATATACATAACTTGATGGTTCCTTAGTGTCAAGTTTCTTTCCTTTTTAGCAGGGCAGTTTCCAGAACCAGCAAAACAGCAAAAAATTTAGAAGCTGCAGGGGAAAAGTAATGTATTGTTATGAAATGGAAACATTAAATATGAAGTGTAAATGGTATGCAATAAGTGCAGAGTGTACTGCACATGAAAGTAGGGGATGTACCATGAATTTGAAAAAGGCTTCGTAGGCATTTTGAATACACCTTCCTCTGGTGTACGTTGGTTTCAGGGTAATATGGGAGTTGTTGCACCCCCTGGGGAAAATTAGCATTGTTAATTGTTTTTAAATGCACCAGATGAACTGCAAATCGAAAGAGGAGAAAGGCAGCGTAGACGAACCATTTACATAATGGATTTATACTATACCAGCTCTTCGGAGTACCGCAAAAGAAATAACATTTTTAACAGAGGTGGCAGTTTCATGCAGTGATGGCTGGGACAGGACTCTAACATTTTTTGATTTGCGTGCACGTGATAAACCAACATATAGTTGTCCATGTGAGAAGCAAGGGCGGTGCAAGTACAAACCAACGCGGTCGAGTGTTTGCCCTTGTGACTTATTAATAGTCATTGCAAAGCTGAATTTAATCGGGAATTGCTTTCTTTGAAACTGGAAAGGGTAGTTATTCGAGGCAGATGGTCGGAGATTAATGCGGGGTAAAAAAACAACTTCTCCTTTGTAGTGGCCGGTTATAATCACACATTCAATGATGTTCGGGAAGAATCTCTTACAAATAAGGCGGGTTCCGTTGCATAAGCCAGAGGCAGGAGCAAGGTTTCGTAAAAGGATGACTGGATAATTTTCCTTCAAAATAAGTTCATGAGGACTCATACCAGGTGGACTAAGAGTATTTAGGAATTCAGATGGATACTGATAAGTCATATTTATATATAGTTTTTAGTTGCATTTAGGTTGCATTTTAGAGCATTTAGTTTCATATTTAGGTTCATTGATGCATTATATTCTTAAGTTATATTTTTCTACTCCTATTCGGTATGTTTTCTTGTTTTTGATGAATTTCAGGCATTGAGGATATATTTGGAGTATGATTAATTAAGCTTGAGGATTAGGAGCACTTGGAAGGAAGCTACAATGCATAAGGATCGTCATAGATATTTTATAGTACGAATTTGAGCGAAAACGAAGCGGAAAATCATTGGAAGAAATGTGAAAAAGGAGTCATGTCTACTCTTCTGATCATAACTTTTGATGTGATTCTTAGAATCGAGTAATTCCACTAGATTTGGAAACTAGACTTGAAGATCTTTCCAACAATAGGTGGCACGCCCCGAGGAGACTTCTAGTCAAGGAGTTATGCCTTTCGGAAGATTGCACTGTTTCTGCTGGAATCTGCCACGTGTACGCGCGGATCACTAATCCGCCTATTAATGATATATTTAAGACTTTCCTTATCTTGTAAATTACTTTCCAAGTCATATTAGGTTATTGAATATTTATTTAGATAGGTTTTCATTCTTTCTCTCTCCTCCTCCCTCTCACGTTATTTTCTTAGGTTTTAGGTTTAGTTTTCTCTCTCTCCTTTTTCTCTCTAGTTTCTAGTGTAAACCCTAGTTTTTATTATTTTTCATTAATTCATGAGTTTTATTAGTTTCTTTTGTTGATTTCTTTGATTATGCTTTTCTTGGATTTAGATTTCATTATTTATTTCATGATAGAGTAGTTTCTTTTATCTATGGTTAAGTTGAACCCTAGTATGATTTAATTCATGATTGTTTCTTTAAATTCTCATATTAATTGTTAATTGTTCTTGCTTAATTGATTGTGCATATTCCAATACTAGATTAGGGATAACTAGTATTGTTATTATTCCATTGTCTTGATCACAACGGGAGTTGGATTTTGACGGATTTGAGTATTTCAATTAAGGACATGAAGTTCTCCACGGGAGTAGGTAGAATGGATTGTTAGGAAGTTAAAGTGCCATGTTTAATGTCTTTAATTTGCATGATTCCACGGGAGTAGGCTTGAATGCATATTAGAAAAGCCATAGATACTCGGGAGAGGTTTATGGTACTTTATAGGGAGTACTTTTCCTTGTGAATATTTAATTTATTAGTTTGGGGTAGAAATTATTTTGTATTATTTCGTGCTAGTGGGGATACTTAACTGTAGAGTCTTTTATTTTTATATTGATTAGTATAGTTTAATTCCACCATTATTCTTGATATTGATCTCTCTTAGTCTTACCATTATTTAAGAGCTAATCATAGAACAACTTTCTCTCTGTGAGATCGACTCTGACTTACCCTACTACATAGTTAGGAGGATTAGTTAGGTTATTTATTTTTGTTAGGTGCGCGACACGCCTATCAAATTTTGGCGCCGTTGCCGGGGAGAAGGTTTTGTTTTAGTTAGTTTTTATTGTTGGCGAGACTAAATTGTATATATTTTTTTTTCCCTTTTTTGTGAATATTTTTATTTATTTATTTTTAATTTTTTTTGTATCATGGAGTCATGCTATTTTGATGATGGGGATATTTATTTTGCTAGGCAACATAGTAATAATTTTTGGAATTCTCATGGTTACAGTTTTGATGCATCATATCAAAATCCTCCCAATTTTTGCATGAGTTCTCCTGAATTACCTCATATGTTATGTGAATCCCATGTATATGCTAGTAATTCTAGAGCAATTTTTTCTTTTCCTCAATATGAGAATGAATTGTTTTGGAAATACTATCACAGACTTGGTGATTTTATAGGTCCTAATCATGGAATTGAATTATGGGATATGTGCCTAGTGATATATGAGGGGTTAAATGAAGAAACTAGGATGGTGGTAGAATCTATGTGTGATGGAGGATTTCTATTCCAATCGCCTGATTATTGTTGGGATTTAATTGAGTGGTTGGCTAGAGATACTTATGAGTGGGAGATGTCTTCATCTGCTCTTTCACCCCAAACTTACATGTCACCACCCCCTTATTGTTCTAATTGTCAGTCTACTTCTCATGATTTTTCTTCTTGTGATGTGATATTAATAGATGGTTTCGACTCCTCTTCCCAATTTGAATGTCAATCTGCTCAGAATTCTAGCCCCGATCCGTTTATTTATGATGATAATGAGGGGTGGATAATAAATGAGAGCTATTGGGATGACGAAAAGATTGAAAGAGCGACTAATGTGATGGATGTTTTGCAGGAGGAAGAAGTCATGGTTGAAATTTCCTCTTTGGAGGAAAGTCAAGTTGAGCGTGAGGTGATTTATGAGTCTTTGTCGCTACCACCTACTGTTTTTGAGTCTCATGTTCCATTCTCTGAGAAACTTGATATTATATCTTCTTCCCCTATATTATATCCTCCATCGTTCCTTCTTTCTCCCCTTTTGAATGACTTTCATGATAATGTAAATAATGTACAGTTAGTTTCTTTTCCTTCTTTTGAGTCATGTAAAAAGACTAACAATTTTTCTTCTTTTTGTAGTTTCAGTAATTTTTAGTACTAATATTTTTCATTTTTTCTTTTTACTGTTATATAATATGCTTTGAGATGTTTGCAGGAACATATGATAAGCTTCTTCGAGCATTGAACTATTATGAGTGGTCTACTAATCTTAAATGGTCATGCAAGACCTTAAATTTGCGCTTTTCGGGAGGCAACCCGAGTTTTAACTTAGTTTATTTCTTCTTTTCTTTCCTTTTTACTTTTTTTTCATTCTTTGTGTGTGATTTTTGGTGTGTTGTTGGTTCTTGTGATTGTAGGTGGAAATTGAAAAGAATCTAAAAAAAAAAAAAATATTAAAAAAAAAAAATTGAGGAGAAGACGCAGCAGTACGTCGAGAGAGAAAGAGGAGCGATTTGATGATGCTGGTGTGCCACCACCATCTGTCCGTCCACCTGCTCCGACAGCAGTACCGACCACCCACCGTCGACTGATCTCCGCCACACCGTCGACTGCTCTCCGAGCCACACCTGCCCCCCAACGCCTTCACCCGTCGCCGGCATCGTTCCGCGCGCGCCTCCCGCCCTCCGCCCTCTGCCCCTGCACGACCACCAAGAACCGCCACAGACCGCACCACCATCGGACCACCGAGCCTCTCTCGTGTCTCTCACCCGCTGCCAGGCGCCACACCCCTGAACCAAGCACCGACCTCTTACCGGCACCACCCGCGCCGGACTTTTACGCGTCTTCACTGCCCTACCGCCATCCACTCTCGCCGGATTCCACCGTACCCCCACCATCCTCCCGCCTTCCTTCTTTGGCCAAGACGATTTCCCTCTGATCTTTTTTCTTTTTTCTTTTTTCTTTTTCTCTTTCTTTCTTGCTTTTCTTTTCCCCCGCTTTTCTTTTCTTTTCATTCGCATTAGTTTGATATTTTTTTTTTATTATTATTTTTTTTAATTTTTTCTTTTATTAGTACCTTTTCTCATAATCATCTAATTTTTTTTTCTTTCTTTAATTGATGATTGTTGTAGGATTTGTGCAAAAGGCAGCGAAAAGTTCAAGTTAGTCTTCAAGAAGTCGTGCAATATGATTTTTAAGCTTATTCGATACTTTAATTGGGTAGTAAGCTTTTATATTTTGTATTGTTAATATTCTTGATATGACTTTAAAATTTTTGCTTGGATTTTTCTTTTGATGCCCTCTTGTTGCGAATCTTTCCAACACATTGATTGCCTTTTTGAATTGTGGGATTTTTGTGGTTTTTGTGTGTTGTGGTTTTTGGTGGGCGTTTTGGTGATTTGGGATCTAGGGGTTGGTTTTCGTTCCTTTTCTGAACTGGTTTTGCAGTGAGGACACTGCAAATTCTAGCTTGGGGAGGAATATTCTATCTTTTATTGCTTTTTAGTGTAGATTTCATTGCTTTCGTAGGATGTTGCACGGTTTGTACTGCTTATTAGGAGTGGAAGTTTACGTGTAACCAAAAAAATTGTACTGCTTTCTTAGTTGCATTAGCATATTTCATCTCATATTAGATTTCATCTCATTCTAGTTGCATCTATGGGATTACTGCTAAAACTTTTTGAGAACTTTGCTGATATTTTACTACATTTGTTAAGTGTAACTCATCTTGTTCATGATACTTCATAGCACGATTGTTTCGCAACTGATTGTTTGTGGTAAGATTGATTGATCTCTTTCTGGCTCGATTTAACATTACTATGCAGACACTTTAACCTAAGTGAGCTTTTGTGCCTATAAACTGACGTATCTGTGTCGGTTTTGTTTTTTCATGTGTGATTAGTTCCTCGTTGTTGCATTGATCTTGACTTTGACTTGGTACTCCTTGATATTTGATAGTGCATACATTTTGATATGATTGAGGCGTTTCATTTGATGATCTTAGCTCCAGAGTTATTCTTGTTTTCATATATATTATCCTTCCTCTAGCCCCGCTGAGCCTTTTCTGACTTTGTTTGATTAATACCTACATTACAAGCCTTGGCCTCATTTGATTCTTGTCCCAAGCCTAGCTTGGGGGAGCGAGTATTAGTTTTGGTTTAGTTTGTATTGAATTGAAGTGCTCTATTTGTGGTTTAGAAGGATGAAAAAAGTATGTTTAGTGAGCTTGGAAATTGAAATGAAAGTTTGAAAAAAAAAAACACAAAACAAAGGTGAAAAATGAAATGAAAAAGAGTTGTGAATAAAATGAAATAAAAAGGGTTATGATTGAGTTTCTTAAGTGAAAAAGGTTGTTGATTAGATTTGGAGATTGTTGGTTGTTGCATGGAGTTGTTATGACCTTTTATGGTCATGTTTTCAGTTATATGATGCTCCCCTTCTTGGGTTTGCCACCACAATTCCCAAATTATTTCCATACCTTTAACCTCAGCCCATTACAACCCTTAAAAGTCCTCTTGATCATTATGTATTGTATTGTTAGTATTAAGTGAGTCAAAAAGTCAAAGTTAAAGAATATTTGCTTCATCTGAGTCGACTGATTTAGGTTGAGAGTCATTATTCATCCCTTAAACACATGAGGATTTGAGTGCACATAACTATAGTGAGGTCTGACAGGTTTGGTTAAATCCAGTTGGGAGAGATGGTTTGTGGTTTGATTGGAGAGTCGATTGCGATACATGACATGCTATGCGGCTTTGTTCGAGCTTGTTTCGATGCTTGGCTTATGTAGTGATTATATCTCTTGTGTTTTCAATTGAGTGTTTAGCCCTGTTGTAGTCATATATTGTAGGTTGTCTAACTTTTCCGATGTCTATGTCTTATTGCTTGAGGACAAGCAATGGTTTAGCTTGGGGGAGTTTGATAAGTCATATTTATATATAGTTTTTAGTTGCATTTAGGTTGCATTTTAGAGCATTTAGTTTCATATTTAGGTTCATTGATGCATTATATTCTTAAGTTATATTTTTCTACTCCTATTCGGTATGTTTTCTTGTTTTTGATGAATTTCAGGCATTGAGGATTATTTGGAGTATGATTAATTAAGCTTGAGGATTAGGAGCACTTGGAAGGAAGCTACAATGCATAAGGATCGTCATAGATATTTTATAGTACGAATTTGAGCGAAAACGAAGCGGAAAATCATTGGAAGAAATGTGAAAAAGGAGTCATGTCTACTCTTCTGATCATAACTTTTGATGTGATTCTTAGAATCGAGTAATTCCACCGATTTGGAAACTAGACTTGAAGATCTTTCCAACGATAGGTGGCACGCCCCGAGGAGACTTCTAGTCAAGGAGTTATGCCTTTCGGAAGATTGCACTGTTTCTGCTGGAACTGCCACGTGTACGCGCGGATCACTAATCCGCCTATTAATGATATATTTAAGACTTTCCTTATCTTGTAAATTACTTTCCAAGTCATATTAGGTTATTGAATATTTATTTAGATAGGTTTTCATTCTCTCTCTCTCCTCCGCCCCTCTACGTTATTTTCTTTAGGTTTAGGTTTTAGTTTTCTCTCCTCTCTTTCTCTCTAGTTTTTAGTGTAAACCCTAGTTTTTATTTTCTTGTTTAATTCATGAATTCTATTAGTTTCTTTCCTTGATTTCTTTTATTATGTTTTCTTGGTAGATTTAGATTTCATTATTTATTTCATGATAGAGTAGTTTCTTTTATCTATGGTTAAGTTGAACCCTAGTATGATTTAATTCATGATTGTTTCTTTAAATTCTCATATTAATTATTAATTGTTCTTGGTTAATTGATTGTGCATATGCCAATACTAGATTAGGGATAACTAGTATTGTTATGATTCCATTGTCTTGATCACAACGGGAGTTGGATTTTGACGGATTTGAGTATTTCAATTAAGGACATGAAGTTCTCCACGGGAGTAGGTAGAATGAATTGTTAGGAAGTTAAAGTGTCGTGTTTAATGTCTTTAATTTGCATGATTCTATGGGAGTAGGCTTGAATGCATATTAGAGAAGCCATAGATACTCGGGAGAGGTCTATGGTACTTTATAGGGTGTACTTTTCCTTGTGAACATTTAATTTATTAGTTTGGGGTAGGAATTATTTTGTATTACTTGTGCTAGTGGGGATACTTAACTATAGAGTCTTATATTTATATATTGATTAGTATAGTTATTTCGACGATCATTGTCATTAATCTCCTTTAGTCTTACCATTATTTAAGAGCTAATCATAGAACAACTTTCTCTCTGTGGGATCGACTCTGACTTACCCTACTACATAGTTAGGAGGATTAGTTAGGTTATTTATTTTGTTAGGTGCGCGACACGCCTACCAAATTTTGGTTGCATTTAGTCATATTTATATATAGTTTTTAGTTGCATTTAGGTTGCATTTTAGAGCATTTAGTTTCATATTTAGGTTCATTGATGCATTATATTCTTAAGTTATATTTTTCTACTCCTATTCGGTATGTTTTCTTGTTTTTGATGAATTTCAGGCATTGAGGATATATTTGGAGTATGATTAATTAAGCTTGAGGATTAGGAGCACTTGGAAGGAAGCTACAATGCATAAGGATCGTCATAGATATTTTATAGTACGAATTTGAGCGAAAACGAAGCGGAAAATCATTGGAAGAAATGTGAAAAAGGAGTCATGTCTACTCTTCTGATCATAACTTTTGATGTGATTCTTAGAATCGAGTAATTCCACCAGATTTGGAAACTAGACTTGAAGATCTTTCCAACGATAGGTGGCACGCCCCGAGGAGACTTCTAGTCAAGGAGTTATGCCTTTCGGAAGATTGCACTGTTTCTGCTGGAATCTGCCACGTGTACGCGCGGATCACTAATCCGCCTATTAATGATATATTTAAGACTTTCCTTATCTTGTAAATTACTTTCCAAGTCATATTAGGTTATTGAATATTTATTTAGATAGGTTTTCATTCTCTCTCTCTCCTCCGCCCCTCTCACGTTATTTTCTTTAGGTTTAGGTTTTAGTTTTCTCTCCTCTCTTTCTCTCTAGTTTTTAGTGTAAACCCTAGTTTTTATTTTTCTTGTTTAATTCATGAATTCTATTAGTTTCTTTCCTTGATTTCTTTTATTATGTTTTTCTTGGTAGATTTAGATTTCATTATTTATTTCATGATAGAGTAGTTTCTTTTATCTATGGTTAAGTTGAACCCTAGTATGATTTAATTCATGATTGTTTCTTTAAATTCTCATATTAATTATTAATTGTTCTTGGTTAATTGATTGTGCATATGCCAATACTAGATTAGGGATAACTAGTATTGTTATGATTCCATTGTCTTGATCACAACGGGAGTTGGATTTTGACGGATTTGAGTATTTCAATTAAGGACATGAAGTTCTCCACGGGAGTAGGTAGAATGAATTGTTAGGAAGTTAAAGTGTCGTGTTTAATGTCTTTAATTTGCATGATTCTATGGGAGTAGGCTTGAATGCATATTAGAGAAGCCATAGATACTCGGGAGAGGTCTATGGTACTTTATAGGGTGTACTTTTCCTTGTGAACATTTAATTTATTAGTTTGGGGTAGGAATTATTTTGTATTACTTCGTGCTAGTGGGGATACTTAACTATAGAGTCTTATATTTATATATTGATTAGTATAGTTATTTCGACGATCATTGTCATTAATCTCCTTTAGTCTTACCATTATTTAAGAGCTAATCATAGAACAACTTTCTCTCTGTGGGATCGACTCTGACTTACCCTACTACATAGTTAGGAGGATTAGTTAGGTTATTTATTTTTGTTAGGTGCGCGACACGCCTACCAAATTTTGGTTGCATTTAGTCATATTTATATATAGTTTTTAGTTGCATTTAGGTTGCATTTTAGAGCATTTAGTTTCATATTTAGGTTCATTGATGCATTATATTCTTAAGTTATATTTTTCTACTCCTATTCGGTATGTTTTCTTGTTTTTGATGAATTTCAGGCATTGAGGATATATTTGGAGTATGATTAATTAAGCTTGAGGATTAGGAGCACTTGGAAGGAAGCTACAATGCATAAGGATCGTCATAGATATTTTATAGTACGAATTTGAGCGAAAACGAAGCGGAAAATCATTGGAAGAAATGTGAAAAAGGAGTCATGTCTACTCTTCTGATCATAACTTTTGATGTGATTCTTAGAATCGAGTAATTCCACCAGATTTGGAAACTAGACTTGAAGATCTTTCCAACGATAGGTGGCACGCCCCGAGGAGACTTCTAGTCAAGGAGTTATGCCTTTCGGAAGATTGCACTGTTTCTGCTGGAATCTGCCACGTGTACGCGCGGATCACTAATCCGCCTATTAATGATATATTTAAGACTTTCCTTATCTTGTAAATTACTTTCCAAGTCATATTAGGTTATTGAATATTTATTTAGATAGGTTTTCATTCTCTCTCTCTCCTCCGCCCCTCTCACGTTATTTTCTTTAGGTTTAGGTTTTAGTTTTCTCTCCTCTCTTTCTCTCTAGTTTTTAGTGTAAACCCTAGTTTTTATTTTTCTTGTTTAATTCATGAATTCTATTAGTTTCTTTCCTTGATTTCTTTTATTATGTTTTTCTTGGTAGATTTAGATTTCATTATTTATTTCATGATAGAGTAGTTTCTTTTATCTATGGTTAAGTTGAACCCTAGTATGATTTAATTCATGATTGTTTCTTTAAATTCTCATATTAATTATTAATTGTTCTTGGTTAATTGATTGTGCATATGCCAATACTAGATTAGGGATAACTAGTATTGTTATGATTCCATTGTCTTGATCACAACGGGAGGTTGGATTTTGACGGATTTGAGTATTTCAATTAAGGACATGAAGTTCTCCACGGGAGTAGGTAGAATGAATTGTTAGGAAGTTAAAGTGTCGTGTTTAATGTCTTTAATTTGCATGATTCTATGGGAGTAGGCTTGAATGCATATTAGAGAAGCCATAGATACTCGGGAGAGGTCTATGGTACTTTATAGGGTGTACTTTTCCTTGTGAACATTTAATTTATTAGTTTGGGGTAGGAATTATTTTGTATTACTTCGTGCTAGGGGGATACTTAACTATAGAGTCTTATATTTATATATTGATTAGTATAGTTATTTCGACGATCATTGTCATTAATCTCCTTTAGTCTTACCATTATTTAAGAGCTAATCATAGAACAACTTTCTCTCTGTGGGATCGACTCTGACTTACCCTACTACATAGTTAGGAGGATTAGTTAGGTTATTTATTTTTGTTAGGTGCGCGACACGCCTACCAAATTTTGGTTGCATTTAGTCATATTTATATATAGTTTTTAGTTGCATTTAGGTTGCATTTTAGAGCATTTAGTTTCATATTTAGGTTCATTGATGCATTATATTCTTAAGTTATATTTTTCTACTCCTATTCGGTATGTTTTCTTGTTTTTGATGAATTTCAGGCATTGAGGATATATTTGGAGTATGATTAATTAAGCTTGAGGATTAGGAGCACTTGGAAGGAAGCTACAATGCATAAGGATCGTCATAGATATTTTATAGTACGAATTTGAGCGAAAACGAAGCGGAAAATCATTGGAAGAAATGTGAAAAAGGAGTCATGTCTACTCTTCTGATCATAACTTTTGATGTGATTCTTAGAATCGAGTAATTCCACCAGATTTGGAAACTAGACTTGAAGATCTTTCCAACGATAGGTGGCACGCCCGAGGAGACTTCTAGTCAAGGAGTTATGCCTTTCGGAAGATTGCACTGTTTCTGCTGGAATCTGCCACGTGTACGCGCGGATCACTAATCCGCCTATTAATGATATATTTAAGACTTTCCTTATCTTGTAAATTACTTTCCAAGTCATATTAGGTTATTGAATATTTATTTAGATAGTTTTTCATTCTCTCTTCTCCTCCGCCCCTCTCACGTTATTTTCTTTAGGTTTAGGTTTTAGTTTTCTCTCCTCTCTTTCTCTCTAGTTTTTAGTGTAAACCCTAGTTTTTATTTTTCTTGTTTAATTCATGAATTCTATTAGTTTCTTTCCTTGATTTCTTTTATTATGTTTTTCTTGGTAGATTTAGATTTCATTATTTATTTCATGATAGAGTATTTCTTTTATCTATGGTTAAGTTGAACCCTAGTATGATTTAATTCATGATTGTTTCTTTAAATTCTCATATTAATTATTAATTGTTCTTGGTTAATTGATTGTGCATATGCCAATACTAGATTAGGGATAACTAGTATTGTTATGATTCCATTGTCGTGATCACAACGGGAGTTGGATTTTGACGGATTTGAGTATTTCAATTAAGGACATGAAGTTCTCCACGGGAGTAGGTAGAATGAATTGTTAGGAAGTTAAAGTGTCGTGTTTAATGTCTTTAATTTGCATGATTCTATGGGAGTAGGCTTGAATGCATATTAGAGAAGCCATAGATACTCGGGAGAGGTCTATGGTACTTTATAGGGTGTACTTTTCCTTGTGAACATTTAATTTATTAGTTTGGGGTAGGAATTATTTTGTATTACTTCGTGCTAGTGGGGATACTTAACTATAGAGTCTTATATTTATATATTGATTAGTATAGTTATTTCGACGATCATTGTCATTAATCTCCTTTAGTCTTACCATTATTTAAGAGCTAATCATAGAACAACTTTCTCTCTGTGGGATCGACTCTGACTTACCCTACTACATAGTTAGGAGGATTAGTTAGGTTATTTATTTTTGTTAGGTGCGCGACACGCCTACCAAATTTTGGTTGCATTTAGTCATATTATATATATAGTTTTTAGTTGCATTTAGGTTGCATTTTAGAGCATTTAGTTTCATATTTAGGTTCATTGATGCATTATATTCTTAAGTTATATTTTTCTACTCCTATTCGGTATGTTTTCTTGTTTTTGATGAATTTCAGGCATTGAGGATATATTTGGAGTATGATTAATTAAGCTTGAGGATTAGGAGCACTTGGAAGGAAGCTACAATGCATAAGGATCGTCATAGATATTTTATAGTACGAATTTGAGCGAAAACGAAGCGGAAAATCATTGGAAGAAATGTGAAAAAGGAGTCATGTCTACTCTTCTGATCATAACTTTTGATGTGATTCTTAGAATCGAGTAATTCCACCAGATTTGGAAACTAGACTTGAAGATCTTTCCAACGATAGGTGGCACGCCCCGAGGAGACTTCTAGTCAAGGAGTTATGCCTTTCGGAAGATTGCACTGTTTCTGCTGGAATCTGCCACGTGTACGCGCGGATCACTAATCCGCCTATTAATGATATATTTAAGACTTTCCTTATCTTGTAAATTACTTTCCAAGTCATATTAGGTTATTGAATATTTATTTAGATAGGTTTTCATTCTCTCTCTCTCCTCCGCCCCTCTCACGTTATTTTCTTTAGGTTTAGGTTTTAGTTTTCTCTCCTCTCTTTCTCTCTATTTTTAGTGTAAACCCTAGTTTTTATTTTTCTTGTTTAATTCATGAATTCTATTAGTTTCTTTCCTTGATTTCTTTTATTATGTTTTTCTTGGTAGATTTAGATTTCATTATTTATTTCATGATAGAGTAGTTTCTTTTATCTATGGTTAAGTTGAACCCTAGTATGATTTAATTCATGATTGTTTCTTTAAATTCTCATATTAATTATTAATTGTTCTTGGTTAATTGATTGTGCATATGCCAATACTAGATTAGGGATAACTAGTATTGTTATGATTCCATTGTCTTGATCACAACGGGAGTTGGATTTTGACGGATTTGAGTATTTCAATTAAGGACATGAAGTTCTCCACGGGAGTAGGTAGAATGAATTTTAGGAAGTTAAAGTGTCGTGTTTAATGTCTTTAATTTGCATGATTCTATGGGAGTAGGCTTGAATGCATATTAGAGAAGCCATAGATACTCGGGAGAGGTCTATGGTACTTTATAGGGTGTACTTTTCCTTGTGAACATTTAATTTATTAGTTTGGGGTAGGAATTATTTTGTATTACTTCGTGCTAGTGGGGATACTTAACTATAGAGTCTTATATTTATATATTGATTAGTATAGTTATTTCGACGATCATTGTCATTAATCTCCTTTAGTCTTACCATTATTTAAGAGCTAATCATAGAACAACTTTCTCTCTGTGGGATCGACTCTGACTTACCCTACTACATAGTTAGGAGGATTAGTTAGGTTATTTATTTTTGTTAGGTGCGCGACACGCCTACCAAATTTTGGTTGCATTTAGTCATATTTATATATAGTTTTTAGTTGCATTTAGGTTGCATTTTAGAGCTTTAGTTTCATATTTAGGTTCATTGATGCATTATATTCTTAAGTTATATTTTTCTACTCCTATTCGGTATGTTTTCTTGTTTTTGATGAATTTCAGGCATTGAGGATATATTTGGAGTATGATTAATTAAGCTTGAGGATTAGGAGCACTTGGAAGGAAGCTACAATGCATAAGGATCGTCATAGATATTTTATAGTACGAATTTGAGCGAAAACGAAGCGGAAAATCATTGGAAGAAATGTGAAAAAGGAGTCATGTCTACTCTTCTGATCATAACTTTTGATGTGATTCTTAGAATCGAGTAATTCCACCAGATTTGGAAACTAGACTTGAAGATCTTTCCAACGATAGGTGGCACCCCGAGGAGACTTCTAGTCAAGGAGTTATGCCTTTCGGAAGATTGCACTGTTTCTGCTGGAATCTGCCACGTGTACGCGCGGATCACTAATCCGCCTATTAATGATATATTTAAGACTTTCCTTATCTTGTAAATTACTTTCCAAGTCATATTAGGTTATTGAATATTTATTTAGATAGGTTTTCATTCTCTCTCTCTCCTCCGCCCCTCTCACGTTATTTTCTTTAGGTTTAGGTTTTAGTTTTCTCTCCTCTCTTTCTCTCTATTTTTAGTGTAAACCCTAGTTTTTATTTTTCTTGTTTAATTCATGAATTCTATTAGTTTCTTTCCTTGATTTCTTTTATTATGTTTTTCTTGGTAGATTTAGATTTCATTATTTATTTCATGATAGAGTAGTTTCTTTTATCTATGGTTAAGTTGAACCCTAGTATGATTTAATTCATGATTGTTTCTTTAAATTCTCATATTAATTATTAATTGTTCTTGGTTAATTGATTGTGCATATGCCAATACTAGATTAGGGATAACTAGTATTGTTATGATTCCATTGTCTTGATCACAACGGGAGTTGGATTTTGACGGATTTGAGTATTTCAATTAAGGACATGAAGTTCTCCACGGGAGTAGGTAGAATGAATTGTTAGGAAGTTAAAGTGTCGTGTTTAATGTCTTTAATTTGCATGATTCTATGGGAGTAGGCTTGAATGCATATTAGAGAAGCCATAGATACTCGGGAGAGGTCTATGGTACTTTATAGGGTGTACTTTTCCTTGTGAACATTTAATTTATTAGTTTGGGGTAGGAATTATTTTGTATTACTTCGTGCTAGTGGGGATACTTAACTATAGAGTCTTATATTTATATATTGATTAGTATAGTTATTTCGACGATCATTGTCATTAATCTCCTTTAGTCTTACCATTATTTAAGAGCTAATCATAGAACAACTTTCTCTCTGTGGGATCGACTCTGACTTACCCTACTACATAGTTAGGAGGATTAGTTAGGTTATTTATTTTTGTTAGGTGCGCGACACGCCTACCAAATTTTGGTTGCATTTAGTCATATTTATATATAGTTTTTAGTTGCATTTAGGTTGCATTTTAGAGCATTTAGTTTCATATTTAGGTTCATTGATGCATTATATTCTTAAGTTATATTTTTCTACTCCTATTCGGTATGTTTTCTTGTTTTTGATGAATTTCAGGCATTGAGGATATATTTGGAGTATGATTAATTAAGCTTGAGGATTAGGAGCACTTGGAAGGAAGCTACAATGCATAAGGATCGTCATAGATATTTTATAGTACGAATTTGAGCGAAAACGAAGCGGAAAATCATTGGAAGAAATGTGAAAAAGGAGTCATGTCTACTCTTCTGATCATAACTTTTGATGTGATTCTTAGAATCGAGTAATTCCACCAGATTTGGAAACTAGACTTGAAGATCTTTCCAACGATAGGTGGCACGCCCCGAGGAGACTTCTAGTCAAGGAGTTATGCCTTTCGGAAGATTGCACTGTTTCTGCTGGAATCTGCCACGTGTACGCGCGGATCACTAATCCGCCTATTAATGATATATTTAAGACTTTCCTTATCTTGTAAATTACTTTCCAAGTCATATTAGGTTATTGAATATTTATTTAGATAGGTTTTCATTCTCTCTCTCTCCTCCGCCTCTCACGTTATTTTCTTTAGGTTTAGGTTTTATTTTCTCTCCTCTCTTTCTCTCTAGTTTTTAGTGTAAACCCTAGTTTTTATTTTCTTGTTTAATTCATGAATTCTATTAGTTTCTTTCCTTGATTTCTTTTATTATGTTTTTCTTGGTAGATTTAGATTTCATTATTTATTTCATGATAGAGTAGTTTCTTTTATCTATGGTTAAGTTGAACCCTAGTATGATTTAATTCATGATTGTTTCTTTAAATTCTCATATTAATTATTAATTGTTCTTGGTTAATTGATTGTGCATATGCCAATACTAGATTAGGGATAACTAGTATTGTTATGATTCCATTGTCTTGATCACAACGGGAGTTGGATTTTGACGGATTTGAGTATTTCAATTAAGGACATGAAGTTCTCCACGGGAGTAGGTAGAATGAATTGTTAGGAAGTTAAAGTGTCGTGTTTAATGTCTTTAATTTGCATGATTCTATGGGAGTAGGCTTGAATGCATATTAGAAGCCATAGATACTCGGGAGAGTCTATGGTACTTTATAGGGTGTACTTTTCCTTGTGAACATTTAATTTATTAGTTTGGGTAGGAATTATTTTGTATTACTTCGTGCTAGTGGGGATACTTAACTATAGAGTCTTATATTTATATATTGATTAGTATAGTTATTTCGACGATCATTGTCATTAATCTCCTTTAGTCTTACCATTATTTAAGAGCTAATCATAGAACAACTTTCTCTCTGTGGGATCGACTCTGACTTACCCTACTACATAGTTAGGAGGATTAGTTAGGTTATTTATTTTTGTTAGTGCGCGACACGCCTACCAAATTTTGGTTGCATTTAGTCATATTTATATATAGTTTTTAGTTGCATTTAGGTTGCATTTTAGAGCATTTAGTTTCATATTTAGGTTCATTGATGCATTATATTCTTAAGTTATATTTTTCTACTCCTATTCGGTATGTTTTCTTGTTTTTGATGAATTTCAGGCATTGAGGATATATTTGGAGTATGATTAATTAAGCTTGAGGATTAGGAGCACTTGAAGGAAGCTACAATGCATAAGGATCGTCATAGATATTTTATAGTACGAATTTGAGCGAAAACGAAGCGGAAAATCATTGGAAGAAATGTGAAAAAGGAGTCATGTCTACTCTTCTGATCATAACTTTTGATGTGATTCTTAGAATCGAGTAATTCCACCAGATTTGGAAACTAGACTTGAAGATCTTTCCAACGATAGGTGGCACGCCCCGAGGAGACTTCTAGTCAAGGAGTTATGCCTTTCGGAAGATTGCACTGTTTCTGCTGGAATCTGCCACGTGTACGCGCGGATCACTAATCCGCCTATTATATATATTTAAGACTTTCCTTATTTGTAAATTACTTTCCAAGTCATATTAGGTTATTGAATATTTATTTAGATAGGTTTTCTTCTCTCTCTCTTCCTCGCCCCTCTACGTTATTTTCTTTAGGTTTAGGTTTTAGTTTCTCTCCTCTCTTCTCTCTAGTTTAGTGTAAACCTAGTTTTTATTTTTCTTGTTTTAATTCATGAATTTATTAGTTTCTTTCCTTGATTTCTTTATTATGTTTTTCTTGAGATTTAGATTTCATTATTTATTTCTGATAGAGTATTTCTTTATCTATGGTTAAGTTGAACCCTAGTATGATTTAATTCATGATTGTTTCTTTAATTTCATATTAATTATTAATTGTTCTTGGTTAATTGATTGTGCATATGCCAATACTAGATTAGGATAACTAGTATTTTATGTCCATTGTCTTGATCACAACGGGAGTTGGATTTTGACGGATTTGAGTATTTCAATTAAGGACATGAAGTTCTCCACGGGAGTAGGTAGAATGAATTTTAGGAAGTTAAAGTGTCGTGTTTAATGTCTTTAATTTGCATGATTCTATGGGAGTAGGCTTGAATGCATTTAGAGAAGCCATAGATACTCGGGAGAGGTCTATGGTACTTTATAGGTGTACTTTTCCTTGTGAACATTTAATTATTAGTTTGGGTAGAATTATTTTGTATTACTTCGTGCTAGTGGGATACTTAACTATAGAGTCTTATATTTATATATTGATTAGTATAGTTATTTCGACGATCATTGTCATTAATCTCCTTTAGTCTTACCATTATTTAAGAGCTAATCATAGAACAACTTTCTCTCTGTGGGATCGACTCTGACTTACCCTACTACATAGTTAGGAGGATTAGTTAGGTTATTTATTTTTGTTAGGTGCGCGACACGCCTACCAAATTTTGGTTGCATTTAGTCATATTTATATATAGTTTTTAGTTGCATTTAGGTTGCATTTTAGAGCATTTAGTTTCATATTTAGGTTCATTGATGCATTATATTCTTAAGTTATATTTTTCTACTCCTATTCGGTATGTTTTCTTGTTTTTGATGAATTTCAGGCATTGAGGATATATTTGGAGTATGATTAATTAAGCTTGAGGATTAGGAGCACTTGGAAGGAAGCTACAATGCATAAGGATCGTCATAGATATTTTATAGTACGAATTTGAGCGAAAACGAAGCGGAAAATCATTGGAAGAAATGTGAAAAAGGATCATGTCTACTCTTCTGATCATAACTTTTGATGTGATTCTTAGAATCGAGTAATTCCACCAGATTTGGAAACTAGACTTGAAGATTTCCAACGATAGGTGGCACGCCCCGAGGAGACTTCTAGTCAAGGAGTTATGCCTTTCGGAAGATTGCACTGTTTCTGCTGGAATCTGCCACGTGTACGCGCGGATCACTAATCCGCCTATTAATGATATATTTAAGACTTTCCTTATCTTGTAAATTACTTTCCAAGTCATATTAGGTTATTGAATATTTATTTAGATAGGTGGTTTCATTCTTCTCTCTCTCCTCGCCCTCTCACGTTATTTTCTTTAGGTTTAGTTTAGTTTCTCTCCTCTCTTTTCTCTCTAGTTTTAGTGTAAACCCTAGTTTTTATTTTTCTTGTTTCATGAATTCTATTAGTTTCTTTCCTTGATTTCTTTATTATGTTTTTCTTGTAGATTTAGATTTCATTATTTATTTCATGATAGAGTAGTTTCTTTTATCTATGGTTAAGTTGAACCCTAGTATGATTTAATTCATGATTGTTTCTTTAAATTCTCATATTAATTATTAATTGTTCTTGGTTAATTGATTGTGCTATGCCAATACTAGATTAGGGATAACTAGTATTGTTATGATTCCATTGTCTTGATCACAACGGGAGTTGGATTTTGACGGATTTGAGTATTTCAATTAAGGACATGAAGTTCTCCACGGGAGTAGTTAGAATGAATTGTTAGGAAGTTAAAGTGCCGTGTTTAATGTCTTTAATTTGCATGATTCTATGGGAGTAGGCTTGAATGCATATTAGAGAAGCCATAGATACTCGGGAGAGGTCTATGGTACTTTATAGGGTGTACTTTTCCTTGTGAACATTTAATTTATTAGTTTGGGGTAGGAATTATTTTGTATTACTTCGTGCTAGTGGGGATACTTAACTATAGAGTCTTATATTTATATATTGATTAGTATAGTTATTTCGACGATCATTGTCATTAATCTCCTTTAGTCTTACCATTATTTAAGAGCTAATCATAGAACAACTTTCTCTCTGTGGGATCGACTCTGACTTACCCTACTACATAGTTAGGAGGATTAGTTAGGTTATTTATTTTTGTTAGGTGCGCGACACGCCTACCAAATTTTGGTTGCATTTAGTCATATTTATATATAGTTTTTAGTTGCATTTAGGTTGCATTTTAGAGCATTTAGTTTCATATTTAGGTTCATTGATGCATTATATTCTTAAGTTATATTTTTCTACTCCTATTCGGTATGTTTTCTTGTTTTTGATGAATTTCAGGCATTGAGGATATATTTGGAGTATGATTAATTAAGCTTGAGGATTAGGAGCACTTGGAAGGAAGCTACAATGCATAAGGATCGTCATAGATATTTTATAGTACGAATTTGAGCGAAAACGAAGCGGAAAATCATTGGAAGAAATGTGAAAAAGGAGTCATGTCTACTCTTCTGATCATAACTTTTGATGTGATTCTTAGAATCGAGTAATTCCACCAGATTTGGAAACTAGACTTGAAGATCTTTCCAACGATAGGTGGCACGCCCCGAGGAGACTTCTAGTCAAGGAGTTATGCCTTTCGGAAGATTGCACTGTTTCTGCTGGAATCTGCCACGTGTACGCGCGGATCACTAATCCGCCTATTAATGATATATTTAAGACTTTCCTTATCTTGTAAATTACTTTCCAAGTCATATTAGGTTATTGAATATTTATTTAGATAGGTTTTCATTCTCTCTCTCTCCTCCGCCCCTCTCACGTTATTTTCTTTAGGTTTAGGTTTTAGTTTTCTCTCCTCTCTTTCTCTCTAGTTTTTAGTGTAAACCCTAGTTTTTATTTTTCTTGTTTAATTCATGAATTCTATTAGTTTCTTTCCTTGATTTCTTTTATTATGTTTTTCTTGGTAGATTTAGATTTCATTATTTATTTCATGATAGAGTATTTCTTTTATCTATGGTTAAGTTGAACCCTAGTATGATTTAATTCATGATTGTTTCTTTAAATTCTCATATTAATTATTAATTGTTCTTGGTTAATTGATTGTGCATATGCCAATACTAGATTAGGGATAACTAGTATTGTTATGATTCCATTGTCTTGATCACAACGGGAGTTGGATTTTGACGGATTTGAGTATTTCAATTAAGGACATGAAGTTCTCCACGGGAGTAGGTAGAATGAATTGTTAGGAAGTTAAAGTGTCGTGTTTAATGTCTTTAATTTGCATGATTCTATGGGAGTAGGCTTGAATGCATATTAAGAGAAGCCATAGATACTCGGGAGAGGTCTATGGTACTTTATAGGGTGTACTTTTCCTTGTGAACATTTAATTTATTAGTTTGGGGTAGGAATTATTTTGTATTACTTCGTGCTAGTGGGGATACTTAACTATAGAGTCTTATATTTATATATTGATTAGTATAGTTATTTCGACGATCATTGTCATTAATCTCCTTTAGTCTTACCATTATTTAAGAGCTAATCATAGAACAACTTTCTCTCTGTGGGATCGACTCTGACTTACCCTACTACATAGTTAGGAGGATTAGTTAGGTTATTTATTTTTGTTAGGTGCGCGACACGCCTACCAAATTTTGGTTGCATTTAGTCATATTTATATATAGTTTTTAGTTGCATTTAGGTTGCATTTTAGAGCATTTAGTTTCATATTTAGGTTCATTGATGCATTATATTCTTAAGTTAATTTTTCTACTCCTATTCGGTATGTTTTCTTGTTTTTGATGAATTTCAGGCATTGAGGATATATTTGGAGTATGATTAATTAAGCTTGAGGATTAGGAGCACTTGGAAGGAAGCTACAATGCATAAGGATCGTCATAGATATTTTATAGTACGAATTTGAGCGAAAACGAAGCGGAAAATCATTGGAAGAAATGTGAAAAAGGAGTCATGTCTACTCTTCTGATCATAACTTTTGATGTGATTCTTAGAATCGAGTAATTCCACCAGATTTGGAAACTAGACTTGAAGATCTTTCCAACGATAGGTGGCACGCCCCGAGGAGACTTCTAGTCAAGGAGTTATGCCTTTCGGAAGATTGCACTGTTTCTGCTGGAATCTGCCACGTGTACGCGCGGATCACTAATCCGCCTATTAATGATATATTTAAGACTTTCCTTATCTTGTAAATTACTTTCCAAGTCATATTAGGTTATTGAATATTTATTTTAGATAGGTTTTCATTCTCTCTCTCTCCTCCGCCCCTCTCACGTTATTTTCTTTAGGTTTAGGTTTTAGTTTTCTCTCCTCTCTTTCTCTCTAGTTTTTAGTGTAAACCCTAGTTTTTATTTTTCTTGTTTAATTCATGAATTCTATTAGTTTCTTTCCTTGATTTCTTTTATTATGTTTTTCTTGGTAGATTTAGATTTCATTATTTATTTCATGATAGAGTAGTTTCTTTTATCTATGGTTAAGTTGAACCCTAGTATGATTTAATTCATGATTGTTTCTTTAAATTCTCATATTAATATTAATTGTTCTTGGTTAATTGATTGTGCATATGCCAATACTAGATTAGGGATAACTAGTATTGTTATGATTCCATTGTCTTGATCACAACGGGAGTTGGATTTTGACGGATTTGAGTATTTCAATTAAGGACATGAAGTTCTCCACGGGAGTAGGTAGAATGAATTGTTAGGAAGTTAAAGTGTCGTGTTTAATGTCTTTAATTTGCATGATTCTATGGGAGTAGGCTTGAATGCATATTAGAGAAGCCATAGATACTCGGGAGAGGTCTATGGTACTTTATAGGGTGTACTTTTCCTTGTGAACATTTAATTTATTAGTTTGGGGTAGGAATTATTTTGTATTACTTCGTGCTAGTGGGGATACTTAACTATAGAGTCTTATATTTATATATTGATTAGTATAGTTATTTCGACGATCATTGTCATTAATCTCCTTTAGTCTTACCATTATTTAAGAGCTAATCATAGAACAACTTTCTCTCTGTGGGATCGACTCTGACTTACCCTACTACATAGTTAGGAGGATTAGTTAGGTTATTTATTTTTGTTAGGTGCGCGACACGCCTACCAAATTTTGGTTGCATTTAGTCATATTTATATATAGTTTTTAGTTGCATTTAGGTTGCATTTTAGAGCATTTAGTTTCATATTTAGGTTCATTGATGCATATATTCTTAAGTTATATTTTTCTACTCCTATTCGGTATGTTTTCTTGTTTTTGATGAATTTCAGGCATTGAGGATATATTTGGAGTATGATTAATTAAGCTTGAGGATTAGGAGCACTTGGAAGGAAGCTACAATGCATAAGGATCGTCATAGATATTTTATAGTACGAATTTGAGCGAAAACGAAGCGGAAAATCATTGGAAGAAATGTGAAAAAGGAGTCATGTCTACTCTTCTGATCATAACTTTTGATGTGATTCTTAGAATCGAGTAATTCCACCAGATTTGGAAACTAGACTTGAAGATCTTTCCAACGATAGGTGGCACGCCCCGAGGAGACTTCTAGTCAAGGAGTTATGCCTTTCGGAAGATTGCACTGTTTCTGCTGGAATCTGCCACGTGTACGCGCGGATCACTAATCCGCCTATTAATGATATATTTAAGACTTTCCTTATCTTGTAAATTACTTTCCAAGTCATATTAGGTTATTGAATATTTATTTAGATAGGTTTTCATTCTCTCTCTCTCCTCCGCCCCTCTCACGTTATTTTCTTTAGGTTTAGGTTTTAGTTTTCTCTCCTCTCTTTCTCTCTAGTTTTTAGTGTAAACCCTAGTTTTTATTTTTCTTGTTTAATTCATGAATTCTATTAGTTTCTTTCCTTGATTTCTTTTATTATGTTTTTCTTGGTAGATTTAGATTTCATTATTTATTTCATGATAGAGTAGTTTCTTTTATCTATGGTTAAGTTGAACCCTAGTATGATTTAATTCATGATTGTTTCTTTAAATTCTCATATTAATTATTAATTGTTCTTGGTTAATTGATTGTGCATATGCCAATACTAGATTAGGGATAACTAGTATTGTTATGATTCCATTGTCTTGATCACAACGGGAGTTGGATTTTGACGGATTTGAGTATTTCAATTAAGGACATGAAGTTCTCCACGGGAGTAGGTAGAATGAATTGTTAGGAAGTTAAAGTGTCGTGTTTAATGTCTTTAATTTGCATGATTCTATGGGAGTAGGCTTGAATGCATATTAGAGAAGCCATAGATACTCGGGAGAGGTCTATGGTACTTTATAGGGTGTACTTTTCCTTGTGAACATTTAATTTATTAGTTTGGGGTAGGAATTATTTTGTATTACTTCGTGCTAGTGGGGATACTTAACTATAGAGTCTTATATTTATATATTGATTAGTATAGTTATTTCGACGATCATTGTCATTAATCTCCTTTAGTCTTACCATTATTTAAGAGCTAATCATAGAACAACTTTCTCTCTGTGGGATCGACTCTGACTTACCCTACTACATAGTTAGGAGGATTAGTTAGGTTATTTATTTTGTTAGGTGCGCGACACGCCTACCAAATTTTGGTTGCATTTAGTCATATTTATATATAGTTTTTAGTTGCATTTAGGTTGCATTTTAGAGCATTTAGTTTCATATTTAGGTTCATTGATGCATTATATTCTTAAGTTATATTTTTCTACTCCTATTCGGTATGTTTTCTTGTTTTTGATGAATTTCAGGCATTGAGGATATATTTGGAGTATGATTAATTAAGCTTGAGGATTAGGAGCACTTGGAAGGAAGCTACAATGCATAAGGATCGTCATAGATATTTTATAGTACGAATTTGAGCGAAAACGAAGCGGAAAATCATTGGAAGAAATGTGAAAAAGGAGTCATGTCTACTCTTCTGATCATAACTTTTGATGTGATTCTTAGAATCGAGTAATTCCACCAGATTTGGAAACTAGACTTGAAGATCTTTCCAACGATAGGTGGCACGCCCCGAGGAGACTTCTAGTCAAGGAGTTATGCCTTTCGGAAGATTGCACTGTTTCTGCTGGAATCTGCCACGTGTACGCGCGGATCACTAATCCGCCTATTAATGATATATTTAAGACTTTCCTTATCTTGTAAATTACTTTCCAAGTCATATTAGGTTATTGAATATTTATTTAGATAGGTTTTCATTCTCTCTCTCTCCTCCGCCCCTCTCACGTTATTTTCTTTAGGTTTAGGTTTTAGTTTTCTCTCCTCTCTTTCTCTCTAGTTTTAGTGTAAACCCTAGTTTTTATTTTTCTTGTTTAATTCATGAATTCTATTAGTTTCTTTCCTTGATTTCTTTTATTATTTTTCTTGGTAGATTTAGATTTCATTATTTATTTCATGATAGAGTAGTTTCTTTTATCTATGGTTAAGTTGAACCCTAGTATGATTTAATTCATGATTGTTTCTTTAAATTCTCATATTAATTATTAATTGTTCTTGGTTAATTGATTGTGCATATGCCAATACTAGATTAGGGATAACTAGTATTGTTATGATTCCATTGTCTTGATCACAACGGGAGTTGGATTTTGACGGATTTGAGTATTTCAATTAAGGACATGAAGTTCTCCACGGGAGTAGGTAGAATGAATTGTTAGGAAGTTAAAGTGTCGTGTTTAATGTCTTTAATTTGCATGATTCTATGGGAGTAGGCTTGAATGCATATTAGAGAAGCCATAGATACTCGGGAGAGGTCTATGGTACTTTATAGGGTGTACTTTTCCTTGTGAACATTTAATTTATTAGTTTGGGGTAGGAATTATTTTGTATTACTTCGTGCTAGTGGGGATACTTAACTATAGAGTCTTATATTTATATATTGATTAGTATAGTTATTTCGACGATCATTGTCATTAATCTCCTTTAGTCTTACCATTATTTAAGAGCTAATCATAGAACAACTTTCTCTCTGTGGGATCGACTCTGACTTACCCTACTACATAGTTAGGAGGATTAGTTAGGTTATTTATTTTTGTTAGGTGCGCGACACGCCTACCAAATTTTGGTTGCATTTAGTCATATTTATATATAGTTTTTAGTTGCATTTAGGTTGCATTTTAGAGCATTTAGTTTCATATTTAGGTTCATTGATGCATTATATTCTTAAGTTATATTTTTCTACTCCTATTCGGTATGTTTTCTTTTTTTGATGAATTTCAGGCATTGAGGATATATTTGGAGTATGATTAATTAAGCTTGAGGATTAGGAGCACTTGGAAGGAAGCTACAATGCATAAGGATCGTCATAGATATTTTATAGTACGAATTTGAGCGAAAACGAAGCGGAAAATCATTGGAAGAAATGTGAAAAAGGAGTCATGTCTACTCTTCTGATCATAACTTTTGATGTGATTCTTAGAATCGAGTAATTCCACCAGATTTGGAAACTAGACTTGAAGATCTTTCCAACGATAGGTGGCACGCCCCGAGGAGACTTCTAGTCAAGGAGTTATGCCTTTCGGAAGATTGCACTGTTTCTGCTGGAATCTGCCACGTGTACGCGCGGATCACTAATCCGCCTATTAATGATATATTTAAGACTTTCCTTATCTTGTAAATTACTTTCCAAGTCATATTAGGTTATTGAATATTTATTTAGATAGGTTTTCATTCTCTCTCTCTCCTCCGCCCCTCTCACGTTATTTTCTTTAGGTTTAGGTTTTAGTTTTCTCTCCTCTCTTTCTCTCTAGTTTTTAGTGTAAACCCTAGTTTTTATTTTTCTTGTTTAATTCATGAATTCTATTAGTTTCTTTCCTTGATTTCTTTTATTATGTTTTTCTTGGTAGATTTAGATTTCATTATTTATTTCATGATAGAGTAGTTTCTTTTATCTATGGTTAAGTTGAACCCTAGTATGATTTAATTCATGATTGTTTCTTTAAATTCTCATATTAATTATTAATTGTTCTTGGTTAATTGATTGTGCATATGCCAATACTAGATTAGGGATAACTAGTATTGTTATGATTCCATTGTCTTGATCACAACGGGAGTTGGATTTTGACGGATTTGAGTATTTCAATTAAGGACATGAAGTTCTCCACGGGAGTAGGTAGAATGAATTGTTAGGAAGTTAAAGTGTCGTGTTTAATGTCTTTAATTTGCATGATTCTATGGGAGTAGGCTTGAATGCATATTAGAGAAGCCATAGATACTCGGGAGAGGTCTATGGTACTTTATAGGGTGTACTTTTCCTTGTGAACATTTAATTTATTAGTTTGGGGTAGGAATTATTTTGTATTACTTCGTGCTAGTGGGGATACTTAACTATAGAGTCTTATATTTATATATTGATTAGTATAGTTATTTCGACGATCATTGTCATTAATCTCCTTTAGTCTTACCATTATTTAAGAGCTAATCATAGAACAACTTTCTCTCTGTGGGATCGACTCTGACTTACCCTACTACATAGTTAGGAGGATTAGTTAGGTTATTTATTTTGTTAGGTGCGCGACACGCCTACCAAATTTTGGTTGCATTTAGTCATATTTATATATAGTTTTTAGTTGCATTTAGGTTGCATTTTAGAGCATTTAGTTTCATATTTAGGTTCATTGATGCATTATATTCTTAAGTTATATTTTTCTACTCCTATTCGGTATGTTTCTTGTTTTTGATGAATTTCAGGCATTGAGGATATATTTGGAGTATGATTAATTAAGCTTGAGGATTAGGAGCACTTGGAAGGAAGCTACAATGCATAAGGATCGTCATAGATATTTTATAGTACGAATTTGAGCGAAAACGAAGCGGAAAATCATTGGAAGAAATGTGAAAAAGGAGTCATGTCTACTCTTCTGATCATAACTTTTGATGTGATTCTTAGAATCGAGTAATTCCACCAGATTTGGAAACTAGACTTGAAGATCTTTCCAACGATAGGTGGCACGCCCCGAGGAGACTTCTAGTCAAGGAGTTATGCCTTTCGGAAGATTGCACTGTTTCTGCTGGAATCTGCACGTGTACGCGCGGATCACTAATCCGCCTATTAATGATATATTTAAGACTTTCCTTATCTTGTAAATTACTTTCCAAGTCATATAGGTTATTGAATATTTATTTAGATAGGTTTTCATTCTCTCTCTCTCCTCCGCCCCTCTCACGTTATTTTCTTTAGGTTTAGGTTTTAGTTTTCTCTCCTCTCTTTCTCTCTAGTTTTTAGTGTAAACCCTAGTTTTTATTTTTCTTGTTTAATTCATGAATTCTATTAGTTTCTTTCCTTGATTTCTTTTATTATGTTTTTCTTGGTAGATTTAGATTTCATTATTTATTTCATGATAGAGTAGTTTTTTTATCTATGGTTAAGTTGAACCCTAGTATGATTTAATTCATGATTGTTTCTTTAAATTCTCATATTAATTATTAATTGTTCTTGGTTAATTGATTGTGCATATGCCAATACTAGATTAGGGATAACTAGTATTGTTATGATTCCATTGTCTTGATCACAACGGGAGTTGGATTTTGACGGATTTGAGTATTTCAATTAAGGACATGAAGTTCTCCACGGGAGTAGGTAGAATGAATTGTTAGGAAGTTAAAGTGTCGTGTTTAATGTCTTTAATTTGCATGATTCTATGGGAGTAGGCTTGAATGCATATTGTAGAAGCCATAGATACTCGGGAGAGGTCTATGGTACTTTATAGGGTGTACTTTTCCTTGTGAACATTTAATTTATTAGTTTGGGGTAGGAATTATTTTGTATTACTTCGTGCTAGTGGGGATACTTAACTATAGAGTCTTATATTTATATTTGATTAGTATAGTTATTTCGACGATCATTGTCATTAATCTCCTTTAGTCTTACCATTATTTAAGAGCTAATCATAGAACAACTTTCTCTCTGTGGGATCGACTCTGACTTACCCTACTACATAGTTAGGAGGATTAGTTAGGTTATTTATTTTTGTTAGGTGCGCGACACGCCTACCAAATTTTGGTTGCATTTAGTCATATTTATATATAGTTTTTAGTTGCATTTAGGTTGCATTTTAGAGCATTTAGTTTCATATTTAGGTTCATTGATGCATTATATTCTTAAGTTATATTTTTCTACTCCTATTCGGTATGTTTTCTTGTTTTTGATGAATTTCAGGCATTGAGGATATATTTGGAGTATGATTAATTAAGCTTGAGGATTAGGAGCACTTGGAAGGAAGCTACAATGCATAAGGATCGTCATAGAATATTTTATAGTACGAATTTGAGCGAAAACGAAGCGGAAAATCATTGGAAGAAATGTGAAAAAGGAGTCATGTCTACTCTTCTGATCATAACTTTTGATGTGATTCTTAGAATCGAGTAATTCCACCAGATTTGGAAACTAGACTTGAAGATCTTTCCAACGATAGGTGGCACGCCCCGAGGAGACTTCTAGTCAAGGAGTTATGCCTTTCGGAAGATTGCACTGTTTCTGCTGGAATCTGCCACGTGTACGCGGATCACTAATCCGCCTATTAATGATATATTTAAGACTTTCCTTATCTTGTAAATTACTTTCCAAGTCATATTAGGTTATTGAATATTTATTTAGATAGGTTTTCATTCTCTCTCTCTCCTCCGCCCCTCTCACGTTATTTTCTTTAGGTTTAGGTTTTAGTTTTCTCTCTCTCTTTCTCTCTAGTTTTTAGTGTAAACCCTAGTTTTTATTTTTCTTGTTTAATTCATGAATTCTATTAGTTTCTTTCCTTGATTTCTTTTATTATGTTTTTCTTGGTAGATTTAGATTTCATTATTTATTTCATGATAGAGTAGTTTCTTTTATCTATGGTTAAGTTGAACCCTAGTATGATTTAATTCATGATTGTTTCTTTAAATTCTCATATTAATTATTAATTGTTCTTGGTTAATTGATTGTGCATATGCCAATACTAGATTAGGGATAACTAGTATTGTTATGATTCCATTGTCTTGATCACAACGGGAGTTGGATTTTGACGGATTTGAGTATTTCAATTAAGGACATGAAGTTCTCACGGGAGTAGGTAGAATGAATTGTTAGGAAGTTAAAGTGTCGTGTTTAATGTCTTTAATTTGCATGATTCATGGGAGTAGGCTTGAATGCATATTAGAGAAGCCATAGATACTCGGGAGAGGTCTATGGTACTTTATAGGGTGTACTTTTCCTTGTGAACATTTAATTTATTAGTTTGGGGTAGGAATTATTTTGTATTACTTCGTGCTAGTGGGGATACTTAACTATAGAGTCTTATATTTATATATTGATTAGTATAGTTATTTCGACGATCATTGTCATTAATCTCCTTTAGTCTTACCATTATTTAAGAGCTAATCATAGAACAACTTTCTCTCTGTGGGATCGACTCTGACTTACCCTACTACATAGTTAGGAGGATTAGTTAGGTTATTTATTTTTGTTAGGTGCGCGACACGCCTACCAAATTTTGTTGCATTTAGTCATATTTATATATAGTTTTTAGTTGCATTTAGGTTGCATTTTAGAGCATTTAGTTTCATATTTAGGTTCATTGATGCATTATATTCTTAAGTTATATTTTTCTACTCCTATTCGGTATGTTTTCTTGTTTTTGATGAATTTCAGGCATTGAGGATATATTTGGAGTATGATTAATTAAGCTTGAGGATTAGGAGCACTTGGAAGGAAGCTACAATGCATAAGGATCGTCATAGATATTTTATAGTACGATTTGAGCGAAAACGAACGGAAAATCATTGGAAGAAATGTGAAAAAGGAGTCATGTCTATCTTCTGATCATAACTTTTGATGTGATTCTTAGAATCGATAATTCCACCAGATTTGGAAACTAGACTTGAAGATCTTTCCAACGATAGGTGGCACGCCCCGAGGAGACTTCTAGTCAAGGAGTTATGCCTTTCGGAAGATTGCACTGTTTCTGCTGGAATCTGCCACGTGTACGCGCGGATCACTAATCCGCCTATTAATGATATATTTAAGACTTTCCTTATCTTGTAAATTACTTTCCAAGTCATATTAGGTTATTGAATATTATTTAGATAGGTTTTCATTCTTCTCTCTCCTCCCCCTCTCACGTTATTTTCTTAGGTTTAGGTTTTAGTTCTCTCTCCTTTTCTCTCTAGTTTCTAGTGTAACCCTAGTTTTTTATTATTTTTCATTAATTCATGAGTTTTATTAGTTTCTTTTGTTGATTTCTTTGATTATGCTTTTCTTGGTAGATTTAGATTTCATTATTTATTTCATGATAGAGTAGTTTCTTTTATCTATGGTTAAGTTGAACCCTAGTATGATTTAATTCATGATTGTTTCTTTAAATTCTCATATTAATTGTTAATTGTTCTTGCTTAATTGATTGTGCATATTCCAATACTAGATTAGGGATAACTAGTATTGTTATTATTCCATTGTCTTGATCACAACGGGAGTTGGATTTTGACGGATTTGAGTATTTCAATTAAGGACATGAATTCTCCACGGGAGTAGGTAGAATGGATTGTTAGGAAGTTAAAGTGCCATGTTTAATGTCTTTAATTTGCATGATTCCACGGGAGTAGGCTTGAATGCATATTAGAGAAGCCATAGATACTCGGGAGAGGTTTATGGTACTTTATAGGGAGTACTTTTCCTTGTGAATATTTAATTTATTAGTTTGGGGTAGAAATTATTTTGTATTATTTCGTGCTAGTGGGGATACTTAACTGTAGAGTCTTTTATTTTTATATTGATTAGTATAGTTTAATTCCACCATTATTCTTGATATTGATCTCTCTTAGTCTTACCATTATTTAAGAGCTAATCATAGAACAACTTTCTCTCTGTGGGATCGACTCTGACTTACCCTACTACATAGTTAGGAGGATTAGTTAGGTTATTTATTTTTGTTAGGTGCGCGACACGCCTATCAGATACATATTGCAGCTATCGTCAAGGATCATGTCAAAACTCTTGTAGACAATAGGCTCCCCGGGAAACTTCCCAATGAGGTTCATGTTTATAGCATCAACATCTTCATTCATTAGGGTTAGTATTGCACGACCTGTGAAAATTTGACTGCTGAAAGGCCCATAACCAATCTCAGGGAAAACAATATTCACAAGCCTACCCAAGCAATCAACTTCTTCATCAAAGGGCACATATATTTGTGTTGGAAGCTCAACTCCTGCAATTTCAGTAGATTGTAAAGCCCCATTTCCCAGTGCTAGCAAGAAAGCAGCGAAGTTTGGATCTTCTTTAGCGCGCATGTTATCAGTTAGGCTAAACCGTATGAAGTTAGGCCACAAGGCTGAAGACACAAGGCTAGCCTCCA
Organism: Beta vulgaris subsp. vulgaris; assembly: GCF_026745355.1. Classification (NCBI taxonomy): domain Eukaryota; kingdom Viridiplantae; phylum Streptophyta; class Magnoliopsida; order Caryophyllales; family Amaranthaceae; genus Beta; species Beta vulgaris. The sequence continues at coordinate 32,595,666 of NC_079202.1, read as the reverse complement.
CAGCTTCATTCTGAGTTTTATGGGGGACAACTGGTAATACTTGTCGAAAGTCCCCGCCAAAAACAACGACTTTACCTCCAAAAGGGGTATTAGGATCACACAAGTCTCTTAGTAATAGATCAAGTGATTCAATGTTTTCTTTTCGTGCCATTGAAGATTCATCCCAGATAATAAGGCTTGCTTCTCTTAAAAGCGCTGCAAGGGCACTTTGCTTCGAAACAATACAAGCCTTTGAAACAGTATGGTCTAAAGGGATCTTAAAGCGGGAATGTGCAGTGCGACCGGTTGCTATATTTGATGCTGCAATTCCTGATGTTGCTATTGGCAATGCAATTTTCCCCAGCAATCTCACTTCCGCATACAATGCCTGGTACAGATATGTCTTCCCAGTTCCCCGAGGACCATCTACAAAAAAAAAAAACACCTGACTTGTTTGTTTTAATGTGATCCATGATGCAATCAAATGCTTCTTGTTGTTTAGAATTCAAATTTCTGCGCTTCTTTATATTCAGTTGGTATTGGTGCATCAAGTGCATCAACTATATCTTGAGTCCTTCTGATCTCATCAGATTCAGGTTCCTTTGAACCATCAAGATTGTATTCTTGCAAAGATTTTCCCATCTCTTCTAGGAGTTGCTCAGTTGCCTTTATTGTTAATTGTGCGACCTTGTGTTCTTGGCCCGGATATTTTTGACAAAAATCTTCAGACAGGTGGTGGTAGAATTGGTGCCACAGAGCCAAAGGATTACTCGGCTTGCAAAAAATTAAGATCGTGGTGAACAGTCGCCGTAATGCACCTGGCATCTCAATTCCAGCAGCTTCTTCCATACACTTGATAACAGAACCATCTTCTTCGAGCAACCCGAGTTCTAATGCTGCTTCTTGGAAAGTAGCACACAAATGGCCACGTACAGTGCGAAGGTCTTCAAACGATTTTGGTAGGGATGGCAGTGAGGCGGGTCAAGTAGGAGACCCGCCCCATCCCCGCCCAATTGGAGCAGGGATGGGTCTAGGTTTGGCGGGGATGGGGATTAAAATTGTACCCGTAATGGATGGTGGAGCGGGTGTGGATTTTATGTTATACCCGCCCCGTCCCCGCCCGCCTCGCCCCACCCCGCCCCGCATATTTATTATTAAAATTCTATTTATATATATATATTACTAATGTATTTGAAGACACTTTTGTAATGTAATAAAGCATTTGCCTTTGTTAATGTATTTTAACTTTTCTTTTTACTATATTATATTGTGATTTTGTGAAGTAGACAACTATAATGGGCTTATGGCAGATTTTTGGTGGATTTTTTGCGAGGATGAAGTGGGTACGACGCGGGTGCGGGGTTGGGGCGGGGGTGGGTCTAGAATTTTCCCCCGCAATGGGTGGTGGGGCGGGGATGGGGATGAGAATCCAATGTGGGTGCGGGTGTGGGGGTACCATCCTCCGTACCCGCCCCGCCCAATTGCCATCCCTAGATTTTGGCCCCCGGACATGGGTTAGTAGCAACCGCAAGAAATATCGTTCGCCTTCAGCAGGAACAACAAATGCTAATCGACCAACAACTATTTTTTTGAACCCTTTTTGTCCACGCTTTTGCAGATGCAGTCCATACATAATGTTCTGAAAATTCAGAGTATAGGTATTGCGGTGCACCATTCTGAGTTGCATTCATTTTGAAGAACTCGGTGAGGGAAGTCCGTGATCTGGAATCGCTAGCTACAATCCCAGGAAGCGGTTCATTAGGCTTGAATTGGATTGTCTGTCCATTAGGCAAATGAACCTGAAGAGCAAGGACGGGAGGCTGCATTTCAAACAGGTCAAAAGAAAACAGGCGCCAAGCAGCTTCGCATGGCGAAACCCACCGGCCAGTTTGGAATTGCTGTATTTCATCTACTGGTTTCTGCTCACCTTCTTTCGAAACAGCATATGAAATCTTATCATGGCCCTTGTATACATATTTGTACATGTATTTGACTGCTTGGATGGTTGAACAGACCTCAACATTCAAGTGGCAATCAAACAGCGCTGAAAGATAAGCGTTATATGGAATAACCCATTTGTTATCCATAGGAAACTTGCGAATAAGAGGAGTTTCACCATCATCTCTTCTTCTGTAGAGCGGGAAACCATTTTCATGGCTTGTTGTTTCATCTGTAAATGCTTTTGGATACCCATACTTGCAAGTCCTAACTCTTCCCTTGTGTTTCATACAAGGTCATTCAGGATTAGCATCACCGCATGGGCCATGCATCATGTGCTTCAAAACGACTTTCCGCAAATGTGGGTTACTCTTATCAGGAATTTCAGCGCTAACAAATTTGTCAAATGCATCAGGATCTTTGATTTTGTAGCTTGGCTTGAAAATGATTAAAAGGTGTGCGTGTGGCAACCCGCGCTTTTGAAACTCCACAACATATGTAAAAGCTTCAACCTCACCCAACACATGGTCCTCCATGAGCAGTTTTTTTAAGGCTATAAGCTTTGCGTGGAAAATTCGGGATACTATATCAGGGCGATGCTGTGCTTCTTCACCTGGCGCAAGCTGTTTTTTTAATTTCAAGCCAATTAGGGTTGCATGTCATTGTGATGAATAGGTCAGGTTTCCCATATCTCTGCACAAGGGCAAGAGCATTCAGATAACGGCGCTTCATATCACGAGGCCCGCCAAGGAATGAAGGTGGCAAGATAACTCTGTGGCCTACGTTTAAAGCACTTTTCTCACCACTATCGAAGCAATCTAGGATGCCTTGATACAATTCTGCACGGATTGTTGCTTGGTTGTTTCTGAAGAAATCAAAGCGTGTATTTTCAAGCTTTACATACATGTCAACAATGAACTGTTGAAATAAGCGACATGCTCTGAGGATGTAGTTTCTTGGGCGGATTTGAAAGAGGTATGCATAGTATTCCGTACAAGAAATTTGGGTTCTAGGCTTCTTAACCTGTTTTGAAACTGCATGTTTTCAAGCAAAGAGGCAGCAATTAAGTTGGTTGTAAGGCTTAAGACCAGTGTAAAACGAAAAGAGAAAAGTAGTCAAACTTACTGGCAGACTCTGCATCTAAAAAGGTGCTAACATTAGTAACGGCTTCAGACGTTATAGGTTGTTCAGGTACATCGACCTGCGTACGGCTTCCCTGGCTCATTTTTTTAAAACCATGGTGCCAACCACTGTCACCGTATGGCCGTAGGAGTGGGTATTGTAATGGATCATAACACCCATAATAGTGCATGATTCTGTGCTGCTATGCACCCTCTCCATGAACTACAATATGAGGGCCACTATTTGCACTGGTTGCGGATTCTCATTCCATATCACAGCAACCTCATCAGCTGTAGAGACATTGTAAACACGCTGATCAAGAACAGGGTCTCGATTTAACCGTATTTGAGTATTCTCCACGATGTCAAGTTCTCTCAAAGATCTGAAGAAGTTGGCGTATGGATTATACTGCATCACTTCCATTAAGATAGCTATCACATCAGGCCTTAGTTCAGGAAATAAATTGAGCCGGTTTTTTGATTCATGTTGAGCATCGTAGAAGTATAATTGTAAGAATTGAGGTATGTTATCGTTAGGCAGTAGGTTAGGTATAAAATGATAGATTTGGTCGTGTAATTTAAAAACATAAATGCCTTTTTGCATACACGCATCAAAGACCCCGCCAAGTGAGCTAAAAGCAAATAGGTTGTTATACAAGCGTATATATGTTCTGAAGTGAACAGAATCATCGTCTTGTGAAGTGAAAAGCCTGTTTAATTCTGATGGGAAGGAATTGGAAGCAACTCAACTTCCCCATTTGAACAGCAAAAACTAGGCGATTCAAAAGCAAATTTAATAGTCGAACACTTGGGGCAATGTTCTGCAGCAGGGAGTTCCAGTGCTGCTGTTGGCATTTGCTGGCCAACCATTAAAGCAGCCCCAACTGGCCGGGAAAAAACATTAAGTACACAGATACCACAAATCCACAATATATACTATTAATAACTATTTTAAAGAACAAAGATTTACTTTGTTTGTTTTTCTTGGGCAGTTTAGCTCGGGCTCGCTTTTGTTTTGGTGCAGCATCAGGGTCGCATTGAAGTAAGCGAGCACTTTGATACTGTGTTGGAGTGATCGCTGACCTCAAGAAAGTTGTTTCACCTAATGCTGCGTCATCTTGTTGTAGCGATCTCATACGCTTGCTTATGCGAGTTTTACGTTTGCTAGGCTCACCTGAGAAGCGCCTACTTATTAGGTACAGCCATTGTGCTGGGCTCCATTCGCAGCAATAATTTAATGTACAGACACTTGTTTGATTAATAATTAATAAGAAGGCCTTTTGAAACGTCGCTTTACACTACTTATGGCAAGGTGTGCAACACGAGGCCGCCTAGACTATATTTAGGTGCACCATTGAAACAACTATCTAGCAGCAGTGAATAATTTGCCACAAATTTAAAACTGTATAGTAAAGAGTTTTTGGAAATACCCATAGAAGGAGCTGGTATGCCAGGTAGAATTGGCCACGGCATGTGCTGGGGCGAAGGATCCTTACACAGAAGCCAGTGCAACTCCCTGCATCAGTGAACCTTTATAATACAGCAGCAAAATTGGAACTCAACACAAAACACAACACTAAAAGCAAAGCAAAGAAAGAGGTGTTAACTGTCAAGCGTGAAATGTACAATACATGTGTATATAATTTTGTGTATTTTGTGCTTTTGTTCTGTTTTGCAGGCTCCAAGGCCAATTTTGAATTTCTCTTGTATTAGTGTACACATGGAAAAGTATTATTTACTCCTTACGGATGTGGGTAAAGGAAGTGTTCATTGAAACCGCACCCAAAATTGTGTGCTACAAAATTGTAAAAAGTGGCAGATGAACAACATGTAAAAAAACAATTCCTTTCAACAGAGAAGCGTTAGAGGCACAGTGTTATTTGAAGGAAAGCACAACAGTGGATTTCAGTACTTGCACCGAGGTGCATTTTCTTTCTTACATCACAACTAACACACTACATTACAAGCATAAAGGGGAGAGAAATAGCAAAAATACAGAGAAGAGGGTTCACAACTGTAGACAACACCATTGTTAAACTTTACTAAACCTAACCCTGAACTAAGCAAGAGATATAATCTCCCCTTGTTACAAAAGCAAACCTAATAGGGAATGTAGCACTAATGCCTACGTAGTTTTCTTGGATCGCTTGAAAACAGTTTCAAGTTCCGGAGGAATAGATAAGAGGGGAACTGCAAGGGCTGAACCAAGAGATAAAACATTCCCAAAAGATAGCCTGGCTTTGCGTTTCTTTGGAGGAAGAGGAGGCGATACCATTGTAGGGATTTGAAAGTGGATGCCGCGCGGAGTCAAGCAATCCTGCTCTACAACCAGAGGGATAGGCTGGATTGCTTCTTGAGTCTTGAGCACGCGCTCTTTGACAGTTAAGTAGCTTTCCCTTTCTAGGGTGCAAAGAATAGAAGCATAATTAGCAGCTTTATAGTTTGCATATAGGATAGTGAAGTTGTATTAATTCATGAGATAAAGGATGGTCTTCTTGGCTACACTTTGTTTGGCTTCAGATAGGTGGGTACAAGAATCCCCAAAGATACATTCTGTACCAATCAAACTCTGAGGACATGTAACTGTCAACCAGCAAGTGTACTTGTACCCATTTAAGCAGATTGTTTCAACAGGAGTTAGCAAGGCTTGAGTGTGAGCAACCACCATGGGCAGCACACTCATGTAGTCAAGAGTGACATGTGTAGGCAAAGTTTGGCTGCTTACACATGCACTTTCAAACAGCACTTGTGCTGGCAAGCATTTTTCAACAGCCTCAAGTTCTTGCCTCTTTAATTTATAAAGCTTTGCACATCTGTCAAACATCAATTTTCTTTGCGATGAGAAATCTTCAACATGCACATCATACTTATGTATGAGATCTCGCACAGCTGCTTTAGCAGCCCTTTCACATGAACCATCTAGGCTGCTAGCCTCCCCACCCACATACATGTAAGCAAGCGGGCCACATTCTGTCCTAACAGCTACGCAGGCATTATTTTTGGAAACATTGACAAAATCATAGATAGGAACTTTGAAGTTAAGACACTCAGTGATTTGTCTCAGCAAAGGTCGGAATGAGATGCTCATTGGTTTGGGTGTCATGGCTATAACCTGTGGATGCAACAAACTCAAATTATACTTGTTGTTTTGGCTATAATCTGAATACAATAGTTGGAGAATGATGGTTATGAAGCAAAATACTCTAGCAAAGTCCTCTTATACCACTATACAATGGAGTGCCATAGGCTCACATTTTTAGAGGACATGCATTGCTTTTGAGGGTTGTGTAAACTACAGAGCACAAAAGAATTTGAGCAAATCAAAACTCATGAGGCAAGCTTAGATGTTGCACCATACTTAGGAGCTTATTTAAAAATGGAATGGGAAGTTATGTCAACCAGGCTGAAGGTTAGCTTAGAACAAACAAACTTTGCTCATCAATGTATTTAGCCATGCTAATTAGTTCCATATAATTTTTTGAAACAAAAAAGTGCAGAACAAATTCAATAACCATAATATATTGAATCAACACAAAACATGCCATAATAATATAGTAAGATTGCATGTGTAACAGTTGACAAGGGAACACATTTGCAACAGAACAACAGTAACACATAGTAATTTAGTTTTTAAAAAGGTTTGAAAATGAAGGGCTACCAGGAATCGTTGGAGAAACTGGTACAAAGCGCTTTCCAAGTCGCAACACAAGTCCTGTAGTAAATGTTAAATTTAAATAGGGTTGCAAGTTCCAGTTTAATTATAAAGCAAGGCAACATTTATACAGAAGGCACAACATAGTTAAAAAGACTAAATAGCATGATGAAAGTCTGAATTCAATGCAACAAAATGGAAATCACAAGGCAAACAGCAGGCATGTTAATTTAATACCATCAACTTGGAATTCCTAAGCGCATAAATTGTAATGTCAATTTTTGAGAGCAAGAAGATGTACAAGATTAGCTCAGAGCGAAAAAATCAGGCAACATTTTATTTCAGTTCAAAAACCACACTTCAATGAGGTAGAAACATCAAGTAAAAATCATCATGCAACGATTAAATGTGTCGCAGTTCTTTTTAGAACCAATTTTCAAGGCTCAAGCAAAAATTGATGTGCTATTCTCTATTTGTAATTATCTCTACATTAGTTGAAAATAGATCTTAGAATGTAACATTTTCTTAAGCAAGAGGCTGCATAAGATCAGCTAAAACGCAAAGAACAGATAACATTGAATTTTAAGCGAGCAAGAACACAAAAACTAAATAAAAACATTAAGCAAGTCCATCACATATAGTAATTAAATGTTCTTAAGTTCTTTTTGGTACCAATTAATTCGAGTTTATATGGATTTGTTGTGTAATTTTGTAACTGTAATAATGTTTGTATAAGCTGAGTTTAGATTTAGTTTGTGTCAAGTTCAAAGAGTCTGTATAATTAGAAGCCAAGATGCATAGCAAGACACACATTCTCAAGGTCTTCTGGATAAGAAATAGTGAACAGAGCAAAAACCTTCCAGTTTTTATGAGAAGAATGAAGACAAAGAGGCAGTTCATTTGTTAGTTAGTATTTATACTAAGGGTCCATGTAAGAAGGACCTCTAACCTAAGATGAAGCAAGTACAATCCAGTGGGAGAAGGTGAATAAACAAAGGTGCAAATAAGTGTAAAATGTACTGCTAAGCCTTTGTGAGGAGCTAAATGAGCATGAAAACCGGGTTGCATAGTGTTTCTCTGGGGCAAACAGTAACAGTACTTTTGTGGAGGCTTTCTGTTTCTAAAAGAAAAAAATTAACAGCTCTCAGCAACTGAACAAGATTTGGTAGCTTAGTACTAATTGTTCTAACACAATTTGCATAACCCAACAATATGCACTTATTAGTTAATTTCAATTTTAATTGACATATTATTTCATAATAACAATTTCCATTTGAGTCAGCTAATCTATTGATAATAGAAAGAAACGCTTGTAGAAAGAAACGCTTGATAGGAAATCGAGGCTAATGAATCAAATTGTGTGGCAATTCGAATTGAAAGCATCACTCACCCATTAATCAAGATCTTGACGCCCACCATTTCCACTGGTCTTGAGTGGATTTCCGGCAAAGGAGCTCCCCTGCAGCAAGGCGCCTGCAAAAAAAGGAAAATATTGGCGGTCAAAATAGCTTCTGGATCGAAAACAGATGAGCTGAGCTTCCTTGAAGTTCCATGGAGGTAAGTTCTTCAATGGCGGTTAGGAAAAGCCAGCAAACCCAGTGAGAGAGACGAACGCGGGGAAAAATGACCGTGTGGCAAAGTCGCGCTTTTTTTTTCTTCCTTTACTTTAGTGAACCACGTGAAACGCACGTGAGGGGCTTATGAACAGTAAATTTCAGCCATATGTGACTCATAACACTATTGATTTGAATAGTGTTCAACTTTGCCACTTTTAAAAGGTTATGGAAATCATATTGACTCCGTTTTTTACTAAATCATATTACTACACATGAATGCATGGTTTTTAGTGTTTTTTTTACTTATGTGATAACTGAAATTCTATACGTCGCCCATAATATACTTAAAATCGCCCAAATTTAGATATGAATGGACTATTATATCCTTATTTGTTTTTTACCAATATTATTTTACTAACCCTTTACCTTATCATTCAAACTTTTACTGTATTTCAAAATTTAACCCTCAGTTTTCTCTAAACCCTAAGATTACCGGCACTCACTAACACACGATCGTCGATCTCCCACCAAAACCCAGCCAAACGTCATTAATTAATATGGAAATAATGTCGTCTTCTTCTACTGAGGTTTTTTTTTTTACGCTTACAAACTATACAAACTAAACGAACGTGTGGCTAAAAAGGTCGCCCCATGGGCCAACCGTCTGGCCAGGACGTTAGATCCATAGGGCGAACGTGTGGCCAAAACGTTCGACCCATGGACCTAACGTCCTGGCCAGACGTTGGGCCCATGGGGCGACCTTTTTAGCCACACGTTCGACCCATGGGTCCAACGTGCTGACCAGACGTTGGTTCAAGGGGGCAACGCTACGAATTAGTTATTATAAACTTATCATTAAGATTAATTAGGTTGAAATAACGTTTAAATATTTTGATTTTTTTTATTTGTTTTGAATATTGTAATTTTTTTATTTGTTTTGAATATTCTGATTTTTTTTAATTAACATAATTTATTTGTTTTTTTCAGGAGCTTGTTAATAATGGGATTAATTATAATCGATATTTCGACAATTGTCCTCAATTTAATCTCGTGATGATGCTGTCGAATGGTGTAGAAGATTGCTCTTGAATTCGTTTTTTTTTGTGATAACCAGTCACAAAAGAGTTATCAATATCTAGATTGTGAACGTGGTAAGAAAAGAACTTCGTGATTTCAGTTCAGCAATCAGGAGAAAAACGAAAGAAAAGCATGTGGTTGTCCATTTCGGTTGTTTCTTGTCCCGATGAAAACTATTCGTATTGGGTTGTCAAGACTAAGGCGAACATGGGTTTCATAATCACCCAATGATGTTATACCCAGAGGGTCATCGACAGATTAGCGGTCTCAGTCCCGGTGCGAAGAAGTTAGTTGGAGAACTAACTGCAGCCCATGTGAAACCACGGCACATCATGAAAGCCATTACAAGTGCATTTCCGTCAGTGAAGCCTAACATGAGGCACATTTATAATTGTAAAGATTTGTTAAGAAGAGAGAGATCAGAAGGCAGAAATGCAGCTCAGGAGTTTCTTCATCAGGCTGTTCAAAGCAATTATCTGTTTTGGCTTGATTCGGACGAGATGGGTAGGGTGACACATACATTCATTGCACACCCGACGTCCGTGAACTTAGTCCGTACATATCCGCATGTGCTTCACATTGATGCAACGTACAAGACAAACAAGTACTTGTATCCTTTGGTGGAGATTGTTGGTGTCACACCAACCAACAAGAATTTTCTTGTTGCATGGGCTTTGCTGCACATGAGGATGCTGAGAGTTACCGTGGATGTTGTCGGCACTGAAAAACCTCATTGGCTGTGTGGCGCCAAATGCCATTGTGAGTGATCGAGATCTGGCTTTATGCAAATATATCTCGGACGTTTTTCCCACATCTGCCATCTACTTTGCACGTGGCATATTAACAATGATGTGGAGGCATGGGTAGCGAGGAAGTGTGGTGGGAAAAGCAGATCGGGATTATGTTCGGCCGAGGGGCTTGGGCTAGGGTTATGAAGTCAAAAACGAGGATGAGTATGAGAAAATGTAGCCAATATGATGGATGAGTGGGGTGAACTTGGCAAAAACACATCATTGATTTTCCTACCTATATCAACGGAACTTGGCTTGCACAAGGAGAAGTTTGTGCAATGTTGGACGGATCGAGTACGACACTTTGGCAACACAACCAACAACAGATGCGAGAGTTCACATTGGCTTTGAAGGAGTGGATTGCTACTCCAACCGAAGCAATCGACAACTTATTTATGCAGATCGATTCTTTTTTGCCGGACAGTTGACAGAGATCAGAAACTCCTTGGAAGCCTCCCGTCGTAGTCATGGGACTGAGTTTGACATACTACCATATAGCGCCTTGAATGGTGTTTGCTCTCAGTACTGTTTGGAGCTGATTCAGGCAGAGCTTGGTAGAATCAATGGTTATGATGGGGACTGGAGTAGATGCGGATGTGTAGTTCAGAATACACATGGTATTCCGTTGCTTGCCACACCTTCTTCGCCGTGCCAAACGGGCGTCTCCTATACTGTCAGGAGGTTGATCCATTTGGTACAGACTAGCCATTGGTGATGGTACAGATTCAGCTGAGATATTATCTGACGCGATCAGGCCGTCAGTTCTTCATGTCATTAGTGACCGAGGTACAGGCTAGGGATCCCGCGATCATGAGGTCTGTTTCTCGGGTACTCCAACTTGAATTGTACCCCGCCGTCGTTCATTTGAGGAGCCAGAAGTTAATGCACGAGTAAAGGTCGGGGAAAGTTGAACAAGGGCTTGCGAGTGAACAAAAGTGGTTTGAGCACGTTATGGGCAAGTCTACGAGTAGTGGCAAATCTTCTGCGGCCACTGGTAATTATGCTTATATCTATTTACTTTAATTGTTTGTTTTGTATAATTGGACACATTTAATTAAATTGATTTGTACTAACTTTGCGGGATGGAGATTCGATATGGAACATTTTCCATACTTTCATAGACTTCCACTGACCATGCAAGAGCATATTGAAGGCTGGCTTGATGTAGTTGCCGATGGTAATTGTGGTCTCAACCTCGATCCACTCTTATCTGTGAACAAACAACACCCTAAAATCAACCATATAATGCTAGTCAGCTGTCTCTCCAATGGAACAGGTGGCTCTGCTGTCAGAATCTCAGCAACCCCCTGTGCACTAATAGCATCATTATCCCAAAATGGACTCCTAAGGTCTGCAACTGTCCTACCGATCAAGTCAGCAACCAAACCCCTAAGAGCACCAGATGAAGTGCCAGGCACCCCTCAACTAGAAGATGCAATATATGCACTACATCATGCATCATGATCATCATCTCCCCAAACGGTAGGTGAAAAGAACTCGTATCAGGTTGCCACCGCTCGACAAATGCTGAAATCAAGGGTGCATCAATGTGTGTGAACATAGTAAAAGGGATATGGTACAGAGACGTCCTACGAAGACGAGCCTGTATCGGTGGAGGAATGTCCTAACCCATGTCCTCAAACGTGCACAAATCCTCTCTCGGTCTGACACTTCAGGGGAATTCTATCCCCCCCTCCCCAAATCTCCATAGCTACGTGTCCACCAAAACTAGGGATAACTGACCCAACCGTAGGTCCTCCTGCAACTGGACCTGTGACCTTCCATCTAAGGTCTTCAACATATTTCCCCTTTCCCTTTCGACTCTCAACAGTCGATGAACTCCCCTCTCCCCGAATAAATCACCCACCCCTACCCTTACGAACATTCCAGGGATCATCAACTGTAGGGTATAGATCTCTCTCAAACTCCCGCGTAACTGCCTCGTGAACATTATCACCATAAAGAGCATCCCCCCCCCTCATCTACATCCTGATGCTCCATTGCATCGTACGACCCACCAACACCCTCATCGTGTAACTGAAGCTGACGTCGCAGCTCAGTCGGGTTCATCCGCGTCCTCCTAACAGAAACGAAAACACCACGTGAATGCGGATGACGCGGTCCTGAATCCTCGTACTGGCGCAACGCGAAATCCGAGAAGCGTCTTACCGGCAAATTGTTGAAACACAGATGGTTATTTCATCAGCAATTACTTTAATAAAATATTCCAACAATAATAATAATATTAAATATAAATATAATAATAACAACAACAATAATAATAATAACAATAATAATAATAATAATAATAATAATAATAATTATAAAAATAACAACAACAACAACAAATTATTAACCATAATAATAATAATAATAATAATAATAGTAATAATAATAACAAAAAAATTATTAATCATAATAATAATAATAATAATAATAATAATAATAATAATACTAACAAAATTAATAATAATAATTATAAATATAATAATAATAATAATAATAACAAAATTAATAACAATAATAAATATAAATATAAATATAATAATAATAATAATAACAACAACAACAATAATAATAATAACAATAATAATAATAACAACAACAATAATAATAATAAAATTAATAACAGTAATAATAATAATAATAATAATAACATAACCTTAAAAAAACCTAAGAAATAACGTCTGACATGGGAGAATCGTCTGCCGGAGACGATCTTGCCATGGGGCGATCGTCTGCCGAAGACAATCCTTCCATGGAAGGATCGTTTGCCCAGGACGATCCTTCCATGGGAGGATCGTCTCCGGCAGACGATCGCCCCATGGCAGGATCGTCTCCGGCAGACGATTCTCCCATGGAATGATCGTCCTGGCAAACGATCCTTTGAATTTTTTGAAAAAAAAAAATACCTGAGACGACGCTGCCGGTTCCTCTGCGTCCATCTCCTCTGCTGCCGCCATCTCCGCCGCCAAAGCCGCCGCCTCCGCCTCCTCTTGTTGTCGTCTTGCCTCTGCAGCCCTTGCAAGTGCAATCTCTGTTGCAGGGCGGAGGATAATTTTTTTCTTCTTCTTTGGATTTTCCTCAATGGCAGACATTTTTTTAGAAGTTCAGTGAATGGATGGAAGAGTAAAGGAAGAAGATGGGAAGTCAAGGAAAAAAATGGGAAACTAAATGAGTGAGAGAGAAGATGAGAGAGAAGAGGGTAAAAAATCAGAAAATATAAGTAAGGGTAGTATAGTATATTTATGTAAAAATTTGGGCAATTTTAAGTATTTTATGGGCGATGTTTAACAAACCTCTGTGATAATGTAGAATAAAATTCATATATTTTAGTCTCCATATTATTACAAAATTTTGTAAATAAATATTTTAAAATTATTATGTTTATAAAAAAAACCTGAATTATATTAACAAATCATATTATACATGCATGCATATTCATATAGAGATATTTAATGGAGGTTATTCTAGGCATATATATATATATATTATATATAATATATATATATATTATATATATATTATATATATATATATAAAATATAGCAAAAAACCTGAACACAAAAAAAATCATATAATTAGCATATTGTGGCCAGATTATATGTATAAAAAATTATTAGAACTTAATATGATTGAGGGTGGATTATCTATATAAAAAAGATTATTACTCGATTTTCTATAATAGTATAATAATTGAATTATAGCTTTTTGAAACTCGAATTATCAACATTAATTGAGTTGCGTGTAACTAATTTTCGAGAATCTGCTATATAATCAACATGCATGTATTATTTTCAAATTTGATATGCTACATTATTATATGATTATGGGCAGATTATCTATAAAGAAAATTAAAGAATATTACCCATATTTGATTATTATAAAAAAAAAATCGAAACTGGATACATGCATAAAAATGTTGATGTATGTAATTATTTTTCTAAAATCTAATATATAATGAGCTTTTTGTGTATGATTGTGAATTTTTTGTTGAACTACAAAACAATTCAAATTTGAGCCTGAAAACTTTGTATTTTTCAATGTTTTAGAGAGAACACAGAGAAAGAGATCGATATGATAGAGATAAGTTGAGTGTTTAAGTTGTATGATGAATAGGTGGAAAAATGTCTTATATGTAAACTAGTATTATGACTCGTGCACAATGCACGGGAGTATTTATTGTTTTATTACATATTTAAAGGAAGTCACATAATAACATTGACTTAACTTTCCATATTACACAAAATCATAAAACATAAAGTATGAGTGGTGATGAACAAAAATTACAAATGAAATTTCCAAATCAATTTATATGTTTGCGAACACTTCCTTGTAAATTGCATTTGGCGTATTTGCACGCAAACAATGTTCTTCATCCAACAAAAGGATCTTGAGACCTTTTTGGCGCGTGACTCTTGAAACGACAACATAAAATTGTCCATGGCTGAAAACAGGTATCGAAAGATACATGCCTACATGAGACAGAGTTTTTCCTTGAATTTCTTTCACTAGTAGAAAAAGGACGATTGCATCGCCCCGTTTGCGTCGCATGAAAGGCAAAACGACGCAAAACCATAATTTGCGTCACATGCTATTAAGAGTGCGACACAAAACATCCTTGCATAAGCACCAGATAGGAGTTATATGTGTCGTACCCTATCGATGTACGACGCATATAGCTCATGTGCGTCGGACACTGAAGCCCATCTGATGCACATCGTTAAGACATATCTGCGTCGCACTTTACTAAAGTGCATTGCAATAATCTGCGTCTGAACCCTTGGCCCATCCGACGCAGATCAGCGCAAAAGCCCCTTGCGCCTCTTAAACACGTCTCTCACCCTCAAGTAGGCATTCTCGTCTCTCACCCTCAAACCCTAAAAAGCTCCAGCCTCATTCTCTCTCGCTCTCGCGTCTCTCTCTCTTACCCTCAAACTCTTTCCCCCTCTCTCTCTCTTACCCTCAAACTCTCTCTCTCTCTCTCTAGCGAACAACGAAGAAACGATCTACAATTTGATATGAGCGAACTGATTTTATCGGCGACGTCGTCTCAGGCGTACAATCGACGAACTCTTTCTCTCTCCGGCGACATCGTCTCCGGCGTACAATCGACGAACTCTTCCTCTCTCACTTTGACAGGTTCGTTTTTTTTTTTTTCAATTTTTCAATCTACAATTTCGTTTTTTCATTTTTTAATTGTTTAGATCTAATTTTTTTCATTTTTTTCATAGTTTAGATCTACAATTTTGTTTTTTCATTTTTTCATGTTTTCAGATCTACAATATTTTCATTTCGTTTTTTCATTGTTTAGATCTAATTTTTTCATTTTTCATTGTCTTCGAGTTTTATGCATCTGAAAATTATGTTCTTCTGTTTTTTTACTTTTTATATCTGATTTTTTATTGACTTTTTTTTCTTATTTTCATTTGCAGATTCGATTTTGGTTTTTCTGGAAGTCTTCTTCGTCGAAAACGGAAGGAAATTGAATTTAGGTGCTTTTTGTTTGATTTTTTGTTTGATTTATTGTTTCGTTGTTGTTTTAATTTTAGGAATTTTGTTGGTATATTGTTTTGTGTTCGAGTTGTAAATTATGGAATTATGGAATTTTGGTGGTTTATTGTTTTGTGTTGGAGTTGTAAATTATGAAATTATGGAATTTTGTTGGTTTATTATTTTGTGTTTAATTCACTTCTTCTATTGTTTGAGAATCGTATTTGTTTTTCCTCAAATGCTGCAAAATATCCTAGTTCAAAAAATTATTTTTTTATTCAAATAGCAATTTGCCTCTCACGTAGCCCAAGGTGCGACACAAATCACTCATCTGCGTCGCACCCTAGGCAATGTGCGACGCACATTATCCTTTGAAGCTCTGAGAATTGGGCTTGGATAGCCATCTGTGTCGCACTGTATACAAGGTGCAACGCAAATAGATGAAGATCTGCGTCGGATCTGCATTCGACGCAGATCATTGATAGGTCATCTGCGTCGAGACCTGTGCCGTCGGACCCAAGTCCGACGCAAATAAGGGTCTCGGGTCCGACACAAATCAACCTTTTTCGACTAGTGTTTGATAATCATAGCAAATCATACGGGAAATTTTGTTCCATAAATTTAAGATTTTATGTTGTCATTCGTAAATCATTCTATAAATAGTATCTTGTGATTTTAAGTTTTATAATCATGTATTTATAATATCATTGTGGATCTGGTGACCCATTATTAATCTTTTAAAAAAAATTGATTGAAATTTTTTCGCTTTGCCAACTTCATTTAAAGGATTTAACCACATCTCGTACTCAGCCATTGAGCCACTTTTGTTCCTGCTACCTATAGTCCCTCTCACCCCCCTATCTTGTTGTCTTGCACCATCATTGCATTAGGCCACCCAGTGGACACCATTGTTTGCAATAATCTATATATATCCTTTTCTTCATTCACTTTGCATACACTTTTTTGTTGGTGAGTTTTTGTTAATTTGCAAGGAGGTAATGTATCCTACTGAGTTTTAATTGATAAAATTAGAAAAGTTTAGATGGGTGTGGTGAAAAACTTCAAGTTGTGGTACCAATGTACCAATTGGCTTGAAATTAGCTAATCTTTAGTTTTATATTTGAGAACTCGTGTTTTAAGTATCTTGTATTAGTTCGTCTTTGATTTTATTATGGTTTTAGTTTAAATCTCAAAAAATTGGATCGGAGCATTACTTATAGACTGAACTTTTTTATGATGTTTTAAATCCATATATTGATTATTGATTGACATTTTTATTGATTATTGATTGACATTTTGTTGTGGACGGTGGTGACACACCAGCTGTAAAATCCTCGATCTGCCACTAAATGTGTTATACGATTTTGACTTATGACTTATGACTTATTTCGAATAATAAGAATACTACTCTCTCATATTATTTTCTTAATATATACTTATTTAACTCATCACCTAATTAACTCCTAATAACTTTATTTAACTTAATAGTTGCCTATCTTTTCTCTTGTTAAGATTCAAAGAGTTCCCTAATGATATTATTTAACTGACATGGCATATATGTGGCAAAGAAATCAAGCTGCATGAAAAATGTTTTATGTTTATTTTTTTGCAAAATTTCCCGTGATCACGCATCAACATACGATAGATCCTTATAATTTTCTAATTTCGGTAAATGAATTATTCAGAAAAAAGTTATACTTTCAAAAATAAATGTTGCATGTAAATCCCAACTCCCTAAAATACATACATAAATTGTATTCTCTTACTGCTTGTTTCCTTTTTAGTCAATAAGCAATATGTCAATTATATCATATATGCAAATTATTTCCTTGATTGAGGAAAGCTACATAAGCAAGTTATGATTTTTTTTTTTGCATAATTTGGAACTTGGCTTTGCTCAATAAACAAAGTTCAATCTCTATGATGATACATCCTTCTCTAGCTTGGCTCATTATATCATATAGATTGAACCTCGTATATACATCCTTCTAGAGTTGAATTCTCCTATTAAGTAGTACATTTTGATTTTCGAACATTATAGTATAATTTATTATTAACTAATATGCTAAGTCCCAATCATCATATAAATTATAACATAATTTTGGATAATATAAAATCCTTGGTATTAAAAAGGCAAGATCGCGTGTGTAATAATATAAGTAAAATTATTATTTTTGTTAGATTTACACTAGTGGAAAAAAGAAGAAGGGATGCGTTGAAAATGGCATGTAGGGCTGCGCTTTTTGACAGCAGCCCTTTCCATAGCAGCCCTTCACTATTCAAGTAGGGTTGCGCTAGTCAAGCGCAGCCCTTCTAGCTTCGAAGGGCTGCGCTTTTAAGTCAAAAGCGCAGCTCTTCTAAGCTAGAAGGGCTGCGCTTTCTTCACTAGCGCAGCCCTTCTAAGCTTAGAAGGGTTGCGCTTGTTGAAAAGCGCAGCCCTTCTTAGTTTAGAAGGGCTGCCCATTCTAAGAAGAAGGGCTGCGCTAGCGCAGCCCTTCACTTTTTCTTTTTTTTTTGCGTGCACACAGCTTGCACACACACAGCATCACAGCAGCCTGCCCCCTCCCCACTGCCCCACTGCCCCCCTCCCAGCCCTCACCCCCACCCCACTGCCCCCTCCCACCCCCACTGCCCCCTCCCAGCCCCACCCACCCCATGCCCACTACCCCCACCACTACCCACCCACTGCCCCACCCCACCCCCACTGCCCCCTCCCTGCCCCACCCCCAGCCCCACCCACCACCCCACCAGCACCCCCACCACCCCACACCCACCAAAACCTCCCTTGGACAAAAAAAAATGCAAATTGCAATACGATAATATATGACAAGTGGAGAAAGGTAATAATTAACTTCAAATATATTTAATAATGTAAAAAGTGTACATAGAATTGATAGAAACTAGTACATTCGAGCTAAATTCATCCTATGCAATCATCGGTAATGTGGGACGCCAACTTATCCCGAACTTCATCAATTTTTCTTTGGTGAAGTTCCTCAAACGTGGTGTGGAATTCGCATAAACCTTGCAAAACAACCAAGGAATAAACACATATATAAGAATTCAATCATTTTACCGTAGTTAGTACTTCTAAAAATGACATATACCTTCCCGAAATTCAATCAAAATCAAATGCAAGCCTAAAAGTCTACACACTAGTTATAATATATCTCATATAATCATGTTCAAAGAAAATTTGGGGTTAAATGACTTATAAGTACATTTTGGGAGCGAAAAGGCCAAAATAGGCCGGAAATGGCCTTTTCGTTCCCGAAATGCAACCAACAACAAATGCAAGCCTAAGAATCTACATACTAGTTATATTATGCCTCATATAATCATGTTCAAAGAGAATTTGGGGTTAAATCACTTCATAAGTACATTTTGGGAGCGAAAAGGCCAAAATAGGCCGGAAATGGCCTTTTCGTTCCCGAAATGCAACCAACAACAAATGCAAGCCTAAGAATCTACATACTAGTTATATTATGCCTCATATAATCATGTTCAGAGAATTTGGGGTTAAATCACTTCATAAGTACATTTTGGGAGCGAAAAGGCCAAAATAGGCCGGAAATGGCCTTTTCGTTCCCGAAATGCAACCAACAACATATGCAAGCCTAAAAATCTACATACTAGTTATATTATGCCTCATATAATCATGTTCAAAGAGAATTTGGGGTTAAATCACTTCTAATACATTTTGGGAGCGAAAAGGCCAAAATAGGCCGGAAATGCAACAAACAACAATTGGAAACCTAAAAGTTACATACTTTCGAAGATCACCAACATCTTTGCAATAGTTGACGATATCGAGCATGAACCTCATGACGTAATACCCACACGCACGTCCACCTTCTTGTACCGGACACTAAAATTCACCAAAGATGCAATAAATGACATGTTAGATGTGTATTATGTGTTTTTATTAAAGGATGCAAATAATTACTCATGTTACCTCGACTAAATCCAAACAGGAGGTTTTGTTGTCGAAGTCCAGATGCATAACTCCTTCATCACACTACATCAATACATTATTATAAGATTAGATGTACATTTAATATTAATAAGTAGTGTGCATATAGTTTCGATTAGGCTACCTATTTAACAATGATTTGACTAGTAAGGACCGTATTGTTCTTTACGCAAAGAATCAAAGTGGTAGACTTCGTTACGTGACAAACATATTGCAATCAGTGTCCAATGGTTCCTACAACAATAAAAATGTTATTATTATCGTAGAACAACTAATAGGTCAATTTAATTAAAGTAAAAAGTGAGTTTAAGAAGCATACGATTCAATGTAAGGAAGAAGAATGATCTTATATCCAACGAGAACATGCTTCAAAGAATCCTTGAGATATGCTTTCACCTCCTTTTCGTTTTGTACGCAACTGTTTCGTACTAAGCTTGGACATAACCAACCAAACATTGGCTACTAGATTGCCTCAAATCATTGTATAATAGCCTGAGAATCATATTGATTAAAAATAAAACTTACTTATTATGGAAGTTATTATAGTTGGATTGAATACTACTTAATTAAGGCATATATGTATATTTATTAATTTAATATACTAATAAAGTATTACCTCATGAATGTTTGTATCATGGAAACATTCAACTCTTCCCCAAGTAAGAATTCTTTAATATCAACCTTAGAAATGAAGGTCGATGTTCCTCAAAGTAGTGGAATTGGTGGTCGACAACTTAATCTCAATCATTGCTTCATCGTCTCATCGCTACGCACTCATGTAGCCAAAAGCACGGTTGAGTAAGGCCTTGCACCACCTCATATCCGTAATGAGTGGAGACTTTGCCGTAGAAACATTTACTTTCTCCACTTAGGTTCGTCGGCCTCCCCGAGGTGAAGCTACCTTCTTTCCCTTCCTGTCGGCCTTCCCCGAACCCTAGTAATTAGTTAAATTAAAAGATATTACTGACAATCATATATAGGAACTATAAAAGAAAACTATGTATATAACTTATGTTAATCATTGTACCTGATCTGATAACCGCACCAATGCACGCGGCCATAGAAATAACTGCCAAGGGCATCAGTCATATGTACACCAACTTCTGCATTCGGCAGCGGAAGAGGAAATGCTTCGAAACCGGGCACAATGTCTGAAACGCTGACCACATAGTGAATATCAGCGACTGGCTGGTTGTGCAATCGTACCCGGTCCCTAGGGGGCTGTGCAGATCCATAAGACGAAATGAAACTACCATGACCATCTCCTTGATTAATAGCTCACATGGTGTCTCTTCCTTTAAAAAAAAACTCTATTCATAGTTAGTCTATGAAACAACATATTTTAAGAACAATAGTTGTGATATTAAATGATTACCGTGAACTCCGGATCTGGATGAGGCTGCGTAGGAACACTGCCCTGCGTGAAAGCACCAAAAGTCGGTAAGCCCATCTGCGCCAAAATGGCGTTGAAATTCTGAGTCATCTCCGCTCTGAGCTCCTCCCGAATCTGGGCTTTCATAGCCTCCACATCTATGGAAGCTGCTGAATTGACACTAGAGGCACTGGATTTTGACGTAGAGGTGTATTGATCACCATACACCTTTCTACCCCGAGGCGGACACCTCCTACGCCCCTCACACGTCCATATTGGTCCCGTCCTAGAGTCTCGTGTAAGGCATCAACTTGTCCTCTAGGAGTGAACTCACCAGTTGCCTCCTTTTCCTTCAAGCCAATCTGCATAAGGATAAGAGAGAAATACTCGTGAGCGCACAAGTTATATTATTATGTATACCTTATCAAAAACTTATAATATGTACTTACAATGGCATTAGCTATCTGTTTGTTCCGAGATAAGGTATGACTCTCTGTCCCTTTGCATCAACCCCATGCATGGAACACCACCAATCGAGCCTCTATCTGGTTGCCGTGTGCAACTGTCGTCGTAGAGCTAGTGCCCGATGCCGTGGTCGACGCAATCGTGGGCTAATGGTATACATCCACGATTCTCTCGCCTGACCATACGACTGAGAACCCAGATGGTGATAGTACTTCCTAGCTTTTGCATTCGCGCTATTTTTCTCACGAGATGCCTGAAACACACAAATATAAACAAAGGTTAGATATGGTGTTATACAATAATATTGGATCTAAAAGTATTAAACTTAGCTAGTAAAAATTCTTACAACAGCTTCTGGGGTTGTTTTTTGTGCAACAAATGCATGCCACTCCTCAGTGTGATATGCCTCCATATCTGATATGGAAGCTTGGAGGGCGCCTCAAATGATGTGTCCTGTGAAGCCTTAGAAGAAGGTGTTGCTCCCACGTCGTAGATTTTCTTCTTCTTTCACTAGTAGAAAAAACCCTACTTGCTGCGGTTAAAAAGTGCCCTATTGCTGCGGAATAGGGCGCGCAGCAATTAAGGGCGCAGCAATAGGTATTAATAATATTGCTGCGGTTTTAATGACCAAACCGCAGCAATATAAGGAATTGTGGTGAAATAAGGTGGCCCAAAAAGGTAATATTGCTGCGGTTCCTGGCCCAGAACCGCAGCAATAGGTACTGGTACAGGTAAAAAAAAAATTTTTTTTTTTTTTTTGAAATTTTGCAATCAAATTTGAAATATTAAAACCATACCACTAACCCATCCACAATCCATCCAATTCACATACAAAATGAAGATGAAATAACATGAATTTCATTAATATATAAAACTAAAAAAAACTAATTACATACATAATACAAAAAATCAAAAAGTAAAAACAAAAATAAGCAACTATTACAACTTAGACTAATTAAAAAAACAAAAATAAAAATAAGAAACTGATCTCTAAAATAAAAAATCTAAACCATATCTAAAAAACGACAAAAATAAAAATAAAATCCTAAAAATAAAAAAATCACAGATCTGGAAACGAAAAAAAAGGTTCAACTTCGGGCTCTGAACGGCCGACGAGGCGACGAAGGCAGAGGAAGGAGTTCGAAGAACCGGCCATCCATGTCGAGGAACTGCTACAGACGGCGGTGTTGATGAAGCGAAATGCATATTCGACGGTGTGGAAGGAGATCGACGATGAGCATCGAAGGAGATCGACGAGGAGAGTAAGTTGTTCTTCGTCCCATTTCCAACGAAAGTGGAAAGAGAACGACGAGGGACAACCGTCGAAGGAGAACGACGAGGGACGACCGTTGAAGGAGAACGACGAGGGACGACCGTCGAAGGAGAACGACCAGGGACGACCGTCGAAGGAAAACGACGAGGGACCGTCGAAGGAAAACGACGAGGGACCGTCGAAGGAGATCGGTGAAGAGGATTGAAGGATAAGGCAGAGGGAGGAGTGAGAGACCGAGAGGAGAGAGAAGGCAGAGAAAGGAGAGGCGCTGAATGGAAAGATCAAATGAGAAAAAAAAACCCTAACTAGCACGCCTTTTATATTTATTTTTAAAGATATTGCTGCGGTTTTTTTCTCAAAAACCGCAGCAATATATTTTTTATATTATTTTAATATATTGCTGCGGTTTTTGACAAAAACCGCAGCAATATATCTCGCTAAATAGCCAATGTTTTTTCAAAAAAATTCCTGTTGACCCATATTGCTGCGGTTTTCAGTCGAAACCGAGCAATATATTAATTTTATATTTTATATTATTTTTTACGTGATATATTGCTGCGTATGGGTAAAACCGCAGCAATATTACCGCAGCAAATAGCATTTATTCTACTAGTGTTTGTTCCCCCGACTTTTCTCCGCTTCGTGATCCACCCCGACACTAGCTTGGCCTTGAAGTCTCGGAACATCTGGGCAACCGCGGATAGAAACAAATTCTTCTTCGCTTCATCATTTGGAATATGGAATTGATTCTACAAAGAACACAATTCACAAATTAGTAAATATTACATAGTATATTTAACTAAAGTGTTAAGATTCTAAACGTAATTGTACGCGAATCTTACCATAGTATCTTCCCAAATCATCTTCTTCAAAGACTCAGGGACCTCTTTTCATGAGTGGAGAATGGAGAGTTTATGCATGCAAATCCCAACTTGCATGGCATACTTTTGACGCCATTTTCCACAAGGTTGCCCCAAATGATCGTAATCCAAAGTCATTAGGGTGGGTTTCCCTAGTGACTTTGTAGGTCCCCTTCCTTTCCTCTTTTTCGTCTCCAAGCTCTTACTTGGCCTTTGTAAACCTTTTTCTTCACGGCGACCCATAACCACTTGCCGCTGTTCCTTTTTGTAATCGAAACACTCATCCTCGGTAGTGTGTTCCGCACTCGTATCTGTATGCACCTCCGCCATGTCCCTGAAATTGTACAAACATACGAAGTTAATTAAAAAAAAAATTTAGGGCGCGAGGGGGGTGTGCAGCAGGGGCGCGAGGGGGGGTGTGCAGCAGGGTGTGCAGCAGGGGGTGCAGCAGGGGGAAGGGGTGCAGCAGGGGGGAAGGGGTAGTAGAGGGGAGGGGGTGCAGCAGGGGGAGGGGGGGTGCAGCAGGGGGGAAGGGGGTGTGCATGGGAAGCGAAAAGGCCAAAATAGGCCAAATTAGGCCGGAAATGGCCTTTTCGTTCCCGAAATGCAACCAACAACAAATTAAAGTCTATAAATCTACATACTAGTTACATTATACATCATATAATCATGTTCAAAGAAAATTTGGGGTTAAATCACTCGATAAGTACGATTTGGGAGCGAAAAGGCCAAAATAGGCCGGAAATGGCCTTTTCGTTCCCAAAATGCAACCAACAACAAATTAAAGCCTAACAATCTACATACTAGTTACATTATACATCATATAATCATGTTCAAATAAAATTTGGGGTTAAATCACTCGATAAGTACGATTTGGGAGCGAAAAGGCCAAAATAGGCCGGAAATGGCCTTTTCGTTCCCGAAATGCAACCAACAACAAATTAAAGCCTAAAAATCTACATACTAGTTACATTAAACATCATATAATCATGTTCAAAGGAAATTTGGGGTTAAATCACTCGATAAGTACGATTTGGGAGCGAAAAGGCCAAAATAGGCCAAAATAGGCCGGAAATGGCCTTTTCGTTCCCGAAATGCAACCAACAACAAATTAAAGCCTAACAATCTACATACTAGTTACATTATACATCATATAATCATGTTCAAAGGAAATTTGGGGTTAAATCACTCGATAAGTACGATTTGGGAGCGAAAAGGCCAAAATAGGCCGGAAATGGCCTTTTCGTTCCCAATATTTAACCAACAACAAATTAAAGCCTAACAATCTACATACTAGTTACATTATACATCATATAATCATGTTCAAAGAAAATTTGGGGTTAAATCACTCGATAAGTACGATTTGGGAGCGAAAAGGCCAAAAATAGGCCGGAAATGGCCTTTTCGTTCCAAAATGCAACCAACAACAAATTAAAGCCAACAATCTACATACTAGTTACATTATACATCATATAATCATGTTCAAAGAAAATTTGGGGTTAAATCACTCGATAAGTACGATTTGGAGGGAAAAGGCCAAATAGGCCAAAATAGGCCGGAAATGGCCTTTTCGTTCCCGAAATGCAACCAACAACAAATTAAAGCCTAACAATCTACATACTAGTTACATTATACATCATATAATCATGTTCAAAAAAAATTTGGGGTTAAATCACTCGATAAGTACGATTTGGGAGCGAAAAGGCCAAAATAGGCCGGAAATGGCCTTTTCGTTCCCGAAATAACACAACACAAATTAAAGCCTAACAATCTACATACTAGTTACATTATACATCATATAATCATGTTCAAAGAAAATTTGGGGTTAAATCACTCGATAAGTACGATTTGGGAGCGAAAAGGCCAAAATAGGCCGGAAATGGCCTTTTCGTTCCCAAATGCAACCAACAACAAATTAAAGCCTAAAAATCTACATGCTACATACATTATACATCATATAATCATGTTCAAAGAAATTTGGGGTTAAATCACTCGATAAGTACGATTTGGGAGCGAAAAGGCCAAAATAGGCCAAAATAGGCCGGAAATGGCCTTTTCGTTCCCGAAATGCAACCAACAACAAATTAAAGCCTAACAATCTACATACTAGTTACATTATACATCATATAATCATGTTCAAAGAAAATTGGGTTAAATCACTCGATAAGTACGATTTGGGAGCGAAAAGGCCAAAATAGGCCGGAAATGGCCTTTTCGTTCCCGAAATGCAACCAACAACAAATTAAAGCCTAAAATCTACATACTAGTTACATTATACTCATATAATCATGTTCAAAGAATTTGGGGTTAAATCACTCGATAAGTACATTTGGGAGCGAAAAGGCCAAAAGGCCAAATAGGCCGGAAATGGCCTTTTCGTTCCCGAAATGCAACCAACAACAAATTAAAGCCTAAAATCTACATACTAGTTAATTATACATCATATAATCATGTTCAAAGAAATTTGGGGTTAAATCACTCGATAAGTACGATTTGGGAGCGAAAAGGCCAAAATAGGTCATAGCCAAATGGAGAAATTACACACCTGAGTTTATGTCTCATGATTTATTGACTTCCGCCTTTTCTAAGGATCCTCAAGTACATGTATCCCTTCCGTGTGATCTACACGCATATAGTTCTCCGACATATTTACATCATCTTCCACACGAATTTCAGGATAGGTAAAAGGGGGGAGGTCCTCAAATGCATCATATTCTTCCTCATTATCAACATCACCAATACCGAGGATACTCCTTTTACCAGGTACAACAATTGACCACTTATGATCAGCAGGATCAGTTACAAAAAATACTTGCTTGACTTGTGATGCAATTACAAATGGCTCCTCAGTTTCACGTAGACGACTAAGGTCAACAAGAGTGAAACCGCAAGGATCATCGTTTCTTACACAACGTCGATTATTGTCAACCCACGTGCAACACAAGAGGCAAATATTAAAAGTACAGTAGTCCAGCTCCCATATTTCTTGTATTCGCCCATAATAGTTGCTTTCAGCATGTACAGGCGACTTATCTTTCGAGCTTGCATATTGTGTAGACGACGCCACAAGTGAAACACCACTATTTTGTTGCGATCTTGACTTTAGATCTTGACGTTCAGTCCAAAACGTATACCCATTAATATCATAACCCTCATAAGAGCGTACAGCTTCACGAGGACCAAATGCTAACCACTTGACTGTTTCAGGAACACTTTCATCCAAATCATTGAGTACTCGTTTATGAAACCAATCAATGAAAGTCTTGTTATGCATTTGCGTCAATGCCCTCACTCCTTTTCCAGGATTGCTAACACGTAATTCCTCCATATGTTCACTTAAATAAGGATGGACATCTGGTACGTGATGCAATACAAATAAGTGAGCTTGTTTACGCTTTTCTACGGAAGGTGTGATCAATTTTGAACCAATTGTACCCTTGCCCTCAAGTCTGCCCTCGTGTCGGGATGTCGGAAGTCCAACAGGATCAACACTAGCAAAATACTCAGCCACAAAATTACTGATCTCTTCACCCACAATCCCTTGAATTATACTACCTTCTGGTTGTGCAGGATTTCGAACTTTATCCTTCAAAGTTCCCATATATCTCTCAAAAGGATAGCACCACCTCAAAAACACTGGACCACACAGCTTAATTTCTCGAACTAGATGGACAATGAGATGGACCATAATGTCAAAGAATGCGGGGGGGAATACATCTCAAATTTGCATAGAGTTTCAACTACTCTGGATGCAAGGAATCGAGGGTCGACGGGTCTAGGACTTTGCTGCAGATTGAATGAAAAAATGAACACAGTTCTGTAATGGTGTGCCTCACATGCTTTGGAAGTATCCCACGAATTGCAATCGGTAAGAATACTTGCATCATGACATGACAATCGTGCGATTTCATACTCGATAACTTCAACTCACCATTTAAGGTAACAAAGCGCTTCATATTCGATGAGTAGCCAGTAGGGACCTTAATGCCATACAATGACTCGCAAAAAATCCGTTTCTCTGCACGCGACATCGTGTAGCAAGCTGGTGGCAAATAATTCTTCTCCGAATCCTCCACCTTTTTACTTTTCTGAGTTTCATCATCAACCCTTTCCTCCCCTCTTTTCTTCTTCCTTCCGTCCCTTTTCTGAGCCCACAACTCTGGTCGAATCCCCTCTTTTTCCAAGTAAAGTCGTGACGCCTTAACATCTTTTGTCTTCCCGGAATATTCATAAGTGTCGCGATAATAGCTTCACAAACATTCTTCTCTATGTGCATGACATCCAAACAATGTCTGACCTTTAGATCTTTCCAATATGGGAGTTTCCAAAAAATGGACTGTTTTTTCCATAATCCTGTAGGTCTATCAACCTCACTAGCAGGTTTACCAAAGACTGTTTCAATGCCCTTCACCTGATTATAAACTTCAGTACCAGTTAATGGTCTATGAGCAACTTCTTCTTCAACCGTCCATCGAATGCCTTAAACCGATAGGGATGGTCGCGGCTGAGGAGCCTTCGTGTGCGCATATACACATGTTTGCAGCCCTTAAGGTGTGTAGATTTCATGTCATCTAAACAAATCGGGCAAGGTTGTTTTCCTTTAGTCTTATACCCAGATAAGTTCCCATAAGCTGGATAATCGTTCATAGTACAAAAAAGCATGGCACGCAGAGTGAACATCTCATTAGCATACGCATCAAATACTAACACTCCTTCGTTCCACATCTTCTGTAAATCTTCAACAAGCGGCTGAAGGTATACATCTATGTCATTTCCAGGTTGTTTGGGCCCCGATATAAGAAGCGACAACATCATGTACTTGCGTTTCATGCACAACCAAGGAGGCAAGTTGTAAACCACTAAAACTACTGGCCATGTACTATGCTGCGAGCTGAGATTGCCAAAAGGGTTCATGCCATCCGTACATAATCCAAGCCTCAGATTCCTATCCTCATTACCAAATGACTTATGCACCCTGTCGATAGTTTTCCACTCAGGCGAATCAGCCGGATGCTTGAGCAGACCGTCTTTCTTCCTACGATCTGCATGCCACCTCAAATTCTTCGCATCTCCTTTAATTGAGAACATGCGCTTAAATCTAGGTATTATGGGTAGATACCACAACACCTTGGCTGGTGGTCCTTCACTACCTCCAGCTCCTTCACGCTTGTACCTCGACAATCCACAACGTGGACACTCATGTAAATGCTCATACTCATTACGATAAAGCACACAATCGTTAGGACAAGCATGTATCCGCTCGTACTCTAAACCCAAAGGACACATCAGCTTCTTCGCATAATAGTACGACTTTGGCAGTTCATTTCCATCAGGGAGCATCTCAGCTAAAACTTCCAACAACGATGTGAAACTAGAGTCCGTCCAACCAGCGTTCGACTTAATGTTGAACAGTGTTACCACCGCGGAAAGTTTGGTGTACTTTGTACAACCTGGATACAACGGCTTTTCAGCAGCCTGAGACATAGACTCAAAAATACGAGGTCGTCTACACGACTGATCTTCAACCTCGTGTATCATCTCGTCTACCCGATCCCTATCATCATCTCCAAATTCATCATCCAAATTCTCATCCCCTAACTCATCATCATCCTTCTTTTTTTCTTCACATACATCATTCTTTACTCCAGAGCTTCCCATATACCTCCCCTGCTCACCATGCCAAACCCATACGTGGTATTGAGGCCTAAACCCACGGCGAAAGACATGCTCCCTAACCACATGTATACTACTAACCTTGCTCACATTTCTACAATCCAAACAAGGACAATAAAAGTCGACTGCTCCAGAGGATGTTTGATATTCTAATGCACTTCTACAGAATTCCGAGACCCCATTCACAAACTCAATCGATTCACGACTACCATACATCCAAGTACGATCCATCTCATTCAAGAAGACCACCTCTAATAATTAAACACAACATTCATTATAATGCATCAATCATTATTAAAGTACACACACTCACATATTCAAATCACACACGTATACAACAAGCTAAGATAGTCACATGTTCAATTGTATGCATGCAGTCAAAGGTCCTTATCACTCCAACCTAACCCATCCTTGGACGTCTAATCTCACTAGTGAATATATGCCAACTTTTCAATTCTAAGGAAAATCCGGCAGCATTTCCCTACAGTTCTCCAAGTACACAATGTAGATAATTGCTTATCTACATATGTACCCAGAGAACAATGTAGAGAAACGATAAGCCAAGATTTTCCTCAGAATTGAAAGAAGACACACATTCACCACCTAAGTGAGATCAAACGTCCAAGAACAGTCCCAAACCGGGGACTATTCAAGACTTACTCCTAATGAGTAAGTCTTGAACGGGTATCTAGGCATATATGATGATGATTCAAACAACTAGTTATTTTCATATATATAGCTAAATCACATTGCGTTTTCATACAATCTCATATCAACAAATAATTATATATACATTATAAAAAATACATATACATTCAATAAATTATCAACTTTGTCTACATGTTAAACTATCTATTAGTTACCTCTTAACACCAACGACGAGCAATGAAGAGAAAAGAGCTACTTGGACTTTATTTGCCTTCCTTAGCCTCTTCTTCCTACAATTGACAAAACCCACATTGCACATTAATCATTTAATTCAATTAAGAAAAACAAAAGTAACTTAAAAACAAAATTAATTCATACCTAATTAACCACTCAAATGGTGGAGAAGAAATGAGAAGAGAAGAGAAGAGAAGGGTAGTGGTGATGGTGGAGAAGTGGTGCAGTGGGGGCGGACCAGTCGAGTTAGGTCGAGAAGAGAAGAGAAGAGAAGTCGGCGGCAGTGGTGCAGTGGTGGTGCACTCGAATTCCGTCGCGCAATGTGGTGGTGGTGGTAGTGGTGCACTCGAAAAAACTCGCCAATGTGGTAGTAGTGGTGGTGGTGGTGGTCGCGCAAAGTGGTGGAGCAATGTGGGTGGTGGTGGTGTGTCGAATTAGGGCTCGCAAGGTGGTGGTGGTGGTGCACTCGGTTTTTCGCACTAAAACTATTGGGTGAAAGAAAGAGGGAAAGTGGGAAGGAGTACTGTAGGGCGCGCATAAAACTCATCGAAAAAAAAAATAGTTAGTAGGGCTGCGCTAGTAGTAAAAAGCGCAGCCCTACCAAGCAAGAAGGGCTGCGCTTTTAAAAAAAGCGCAGCCCTTCACTTAGTAGGGCTGCGCTTTTTAAAAAGGCGCAGCCCTTTTCAAAGTGAAGGGCTGCGCTTTTAAAAAAGCGCAGCCCTTCTCAAGGTGAAGGGCTGCGCTTTTTTAAAAGCGCAGCCCTTCCAATTGAAGGGCTGCGCTTTTTTGAAAAAGCGCAGCCCTTCTGTTTTGTAGGGCTGCGCCTTTTTACAAAAGCACAGCCCTTCAACAATAGGACTGCGCTTTTATCAAAAGTGCAGCCCTTCTGCTTTTTTCCCCTAGTGTTAATGTATAATCACATAAGTAGGAAACTATATGCTTTCCTAATGCCTCATATGGATAAAGGCCAATTTATTATGAATTTTACTCCTAATTTTAAAATATTAGTATACTTTATTTATGAATAAATGATAGATATCATAGAATATCATATAAAATGTACCGATTAAATTATACTCGATTGTTTTTACATTATTCTGTCATGACCTCAAAATATTTTTTTTGAGTTCGTATGTAATAAAAATAATTTATCTAAATGATATCATTATGTCTCTCCTACTTTATCTACATTTTCTGCCAATCTCTACAATTATACGAAACATACAAAATATATGTAAGAAAGCTAACATATATGTGGTAAATTGTTCCTTCCTTGCTAGCTATCAAAGGAATCTGAAAACCTTTCATGTTATTTTGTCAACATAAACTTCCTTTTTTCCTAGTGTGACGTTGAGATATTTATTTTGACAATAGCTCATTTAGTATTCCACATAATGATGCAAGAAGAGAAAAGTTTATGGTTAATATGTTGAACCATTTATTAGATTTATTAACACTATAGTTCAACCTATCTAATGAAAAAATATTGGCTTAACACATTGTTTTGTTAAGATCTGATGTTCAGACAAAATGACAATTTGCACTATTACTTGGACTCGTTAATGCAAGTATTATCGCTCCCAAATTTCGTAGTCTTGCTCAACCCTCTCTTTTGTGATATAGTATCAATTAACCCATATGATGTTCGGGTACACTTCATTGACTAAACATCACGCATGTTATCTAAGATAAAAGATATTCGTGACAATTAATTGTTGTTGAACTAACACTTATAGCTTTTGCAATCCTTGTTGTATTATAACTTTGTACATCTAAATATTATAATATAAGGAAATTCTACTAATCAATATGATTGTTTAAATTTCTTAATAATGTAATCATCGATTTTCTTACATTTGAAATGAACCTACCCTTTTGAACTTATTAATCATTATTAGACCTTAATCGAATTTATTTGAACAAAATTATAAGAATTGATTAGACCTTATTTTATGAGTACGTCGAACTTTATTTTTTTGCTTATTTTTGCTAAACTGACTTTTTCTAAACTTATCCAAACTCATTAATTATTATTAGCTTTTATGTGAACTTATATGAATTTGACTAAATTTATTAATTTTTTTTTGTTTTTTTAATAAGGAATAAAATAAATAAATCGAATGGTATTGTATCGTATTATATACCACTTTGGTTGTTCTTTTATTTAAGTTTGTCAAACCATTTATTAGATTTTCTAACACTCTAGTTCAACCTATCTCATGAAAAAATATCCGCTTAACCCATTACTTCATTAAGAGGTTTAGATAAAATGACAATTTGCACTATTACTGGCACTCGTTAATGCAACCATTACCGCTCCCGAATTTCGTAGTCTTGCTCAACCCCTCTCTTTTGTGATATAGTATCAATTAACCCGTCTGATGTCGGTGTACACATCATTGATTGAACATCGCGCATGTTATCTAAAATAAAAGATATTCGTGTCAATTAATTGTTATTGCACTAACACTTATAACTTTTGCAATCCTTGAGACATTTACTTGTTACATATTTTAATAATATTAGTCTCTTTTTACTTGATATATTTCTTTATTAAGTAATCATGACCCACCAAAAATTACCAATACTACCTTTTTTTTTTCATATATCTTCTTACCTATAACCCCCAAATATCTATTATTTTCCCAAATATCTATTTCTATTATTATTTTTTCTACTCTCATAAATACTTGTACCCACAACAAAGTATATATATATATATATATAAATATATATATATATATATATATATATATATATATATATATATATATATATATATATATAATATTGATTAAAGATGAATCAAATAGCTTCTAGACCCATGCATAATGCAAAATTATTTTTTAAAATATAAAATATGAAATTATAATTTTTTATAATATACTACTTTGGTAAAATATCTCAAAATTCCCCTTTATAGATTGACATTTTGGTCCATAATAATATGATATAGATACTTCATGTCATGTATCCTAATACCATTTTTTTTTTTAATTTTGAGTCATCTATTATATTAATCATATACTTCCTCCATTATAAAATAAGTGAAATACTCCTATTAAAAAAAACTCTCATATGAAAGAGATTAGTGTTTCATTTATTTCATAACGAAGAAGTATACGTCTTTTTCGATATGGTATAATATCGTCATGTCAAGACTGTTTTTTCAGCTTTATTTTGCTTAACTTAACTTGTTTTTACTGAATTTATCTTATTTTTGTTGAACTTAACTTATTTTTGTTGAAGTTATTTTTTATTGAATTTATTTTTGCTGAATTTGACTTGTTTTTGCTAAATTAATTTTTACTAAACTTAACTTATTTTTGTTGAACTTATTATTATTGCTGAACTTAACTTATATTTGCTGAACTTAACTTATTTTTACTAAAATTTATTTTAATAACTCGATTAGAACATAGTCTAATTAGCTAAATATTTGCAATTTATTTATTTACCTTTTATTTAAAACAGTTAGTATAGTTTTTTTTTTGTTTGACAGGTGGAAGTTGACTATAAAAAAGAAGTATGTTATTAAGATAAACATTAAGAAAAAAACCTTACCTCCCCTCAAAAAAAAAAAAAAAAACCTTACTCATAAAACTAACCAAAAGAAAGGGAATAAAATTTCCTGTAACATATAATCGTCAGTTCTTTTACCCAATACTTCCCTCTTTAATCAACCTTACTTCCTAATTTCTAAACCATCAATAACATCAAAATCCCATTGCAGAAGCAAACCTAATCTACTTTCGTTTCATGTTTTGAAAAAATTTCTCCGTACTACAACACTCAACACCATTTCTCATTATATCATTTGCATAATCATGAAGCAAACCCATTTAATTTTTTCCGACTAGTCGATCTTCTAAAAAATCCAATTCTTAGTGGTGGAATGATTTATACACTCCAACAAAAAAAAAATCCATAATTCAAAGAAATAAAGAGCATGCATGTATATGAAGGCTGATATCTCAACCATATCAAGTGAATCAAGGGTTGATTTTGAGGGAAAAAATTTGTATATGCATGTATACGAAATTACTTTTTCATCACTTATATAATTAGGTAAGTTTATATTCTATATCTTTTACTGTTAAATATGGCTTTGTGAAGAACTCTTTTTCTTCACTTTTTTTCAATCTACAATTTACCTATCATTATATAATAAAGAACAATTAAGATTGCAATCGGGTTAAGCAAATACATATTATAAAGTGATCTTTTTTTTTTAACTTTGACTATCATCATTCTATCATACTTAAAAAGAACAATAAGCCTAGAATTTATTTTTTCAAATAGTATAACATGATTTAAAATGTGGTGTCATTTTTTTTCTTGTAGCACATTAGCTAGCTAGAATTCAATTTAAAAGAAAAACAAACAAAAAGCAATTTCGTATGTATGCTTCGATAGTTGTAATCTGACTATCATTTGTATGCTTGAAAACAAAACTAAACAAAAACAAAAAAATTTATATAATATATTCCCTCCGTTTCCTAAAGATCTTCCCACTTACTGTTCCTACAAATACCAAGGAAAATCAAGTTGTGTGGGGCATGGTGTGAGTAAAGTAGGAGAGAGAAAGGGGTTAAGATAAATAAACAAATGAAAAGGGGTTAAAGTAGGAGAGAGAAAGGGAGTGAAATTGAATTGATAATGTAATGGTGGACCATATGATAGTGACATGAGAGGGTAAATAGGGAAATTTGTTTTGCCAAATAAGGAATAAAGCAAAAGAGGGAAGATCTTTTGGAAACACCCTTAAACGGAAAGAGGGAAGATCTTTAGGAAACGGAGGAGTATATAT
Organism: Beta vulgaris subsp. vulgaris; assembly: GCF_026745355.1. NCBI lineage: Eukaryota > Viridiplantae > Streptophyta > Magnoliopsida > Caryophyllales > Amaranthaceae > Beta > Beta vulgaris. The sequence goes on along the minus strand of NC_079202.1, from coordinate 32,560,751 downwards.
ATATATATATATATATATATATATAATAATATATATATATATATATATATATATATATATATATATATATATATGAAATTACAATACTAATAGAATGACTTTACTTTTTTCTCCATAAGATAATCATGAACTATATAATTCTTGTAAAAAATGATGAATTATATCATTAGAAATGCTTGGATAATTTTCTGTAAATGATAATTGTAGAATGATATATTACTTACATCGATCTAGTATATAGTAGTATAATACAACCTACTGCTATCTAGGATATATAGAATATAGTACAACCTACCACTACGTAGGATAGTTACAAATGATAGAGATAATTACAAAAGATAAAGTAGGAATCTACAATTAGATCTAGGATAGAATATAGTAGAAGACTAAGTAAAAATAGTTACATAAGAGTAGCAGTAGGTTATGTTCAAGGAAGAGTATGCAATTAGTTTGGGTTTGACCATGATAATTTCTCAAGTAACACCTACAAAAACATACTGCACAATGTCCACAAATAAGTTAGAAAAAATGATTAGAATATGTTTCCATTCCTGATCAAAAGCTCGAAATTAAAGACATGCAAACTGAATTTCATGGATTTGTGAATGAAATTAGCAACTGGAATTCAAGAAGGGTTTAATGGAAAGATCGAATTAATGGAGTAACTGGAAATCAAGAAGGTGAAGAGGATATTTTTGGAAGAAGAGGATATATATAACTTATATACAATGTATTTGATATTGTTTGAGGCAAATATCGAGCTACCAGATAAGAAAAATAAAAGTACAACACAATTTATTTTTTATATAATTTGTAAAAGTACTACACATAACTTGCATGCATGTATTGATCTAATAGTCTGATTTTTTTTTCTATTAATCGATTATTAAAGTGCAAGTTCAGATTTACAATTCATTTTCTTTGACCATAAAATTAGGAAAAACATTTGGATTATATTTTTCAGTTATGATCATAAGCTTTTTTTTTCCACTATAAGGTTGAATTTAGATTTCTTCGTTGCTTTTCAATTGTTTTTTTTCCTAATTTCCTATCAGTAAAAACAACTTATTAATAAGAAAACAAAATATTGAAATTGCCTCATATATTTGTTTGTAGTTGACTAATTATATAGTATAATATAATTACAATGTGTGTAAATATTGAATGTATGATGTGTAATTGCGTTGGAATCTTAATAAAAATGAAGAATTTGAAGTAATATGATTGTTCGAGTCTAGAATAACCTTCAAATTGCATAAAGAACAACCAAAATGTATCAAATCGTTAATCGAATTTGAATATAAATATGACAAAAGAATAAAAAGAAATGAATTTATTATTATTCAACAGGGATAAGGATTACATTTGATGAATTAACAAACAATGAAATACATAAAGAAATGATAACAAAATAAAAAACGGAATTTACAGGATGAATTTAAAAATAATTAATTAAAAAAAATCTATTCCTATTATTCAAATACTAAAATATTATACAAATAGATCGATGATACTTTCATAACAATACTCAAAACCTCGATTGTGATGTTTTATGATGATGATTATGAAACTTTCTTCCATCGCGTTTGGAAAATTCATCCATTATTTTTCGAATTCGGATAAATAAACGCATGTAACAATATTCATTCATTCGAAATTAGTAAAATCGTTCCAATATTATTATATGATTTCATTGAATTGAGCCATGTTTTCGTTTTGAGAGAGAAAGATTAAGAATGAGAGAGGCTGGATTTAATTTTAGGGAAAGCTTGTCGCGTAGGATTTAGGATTTTGATTTAGATAATAATATAGATATGGATAGAAAAATAATGATATAGAGGAAAGTAATGAAACTAATGACAAATTGTGTTATAATCAAAGCAAAAATAAAGAAGACAAATAATGTTAAACATTGTTACAAAAAAATCTAATGCAATCCCATGCAAAAATGTTCAGCAATCACGTGAGATATGATACACTCTTTCATTCACGCAAGCCATGAATAACGAATTGATCTTCTCATTTGATGTTGCGACGAATTCACCTTCTACAGAAAATTGGATGTTCTTGCAAACGGTGAATGATGCTTGATATATTTTTTTTTCTCAAATGTATGAAAACGTGTTTAGAGTTTATGAATTTTGATGTTATAGTGCAATGCAAATATGATTAGGGTATTTATAGTGCAAATTAAAGGTTGTTTTTTTACTCTTTTTTTTTAAAGATATAATAAAATATCATTAAATCACGAATTTCCATATTAAAGCTTGATTGAATCAATCCCTAAAATCACGTCATCCAAATTAGGAATGATTTTGATTTAGGTGATCAACTTGCATATGATTGAAGATTGTAATTGATTGATTCCATGTGAAGTGAATTCCTAAAATTTTCGGGCAAATTTTAACATAATTGGAGATTATAAAAATCGACCTTGCCTTTTTTATTCCACAATTTACGCTAATCATCAATGATTACCTCAAATTACCATAATTAAGGCAATTAAAAATTCGAAATCTTTTAATTTTTGGATTTCACCTAGGCAAATCCAATGTGGACACCCTAGATGAGAGTTTTACATTCCTCATGCTATAGAATTGCTCGGTGATTATGAGCTTGACACGTAGAATTTATCATTTTGCTTTAGATAATAATATAGATATATATTTGGTCCAAGAGAGAGAAAGAAGTTAAGAGTTATGTTTAAGTTTGTATGAATGAATTAAGAGAGAGAAGAAGAACTATATATAGAGAGAAGAAGAACTATATCTATAATTTGGTTGGCAAAATTTTCGGCCAAATGGAGTACACTTGGCATAAATACATGAATAAATTATGTTTTTCTTTTTCTTTTAGAAATTGTTAATCTATCTCTTAATTTGCATGTAAATATTAAAATAGAGATATAAATGTTTGCATGCTTAAGAAACGAGAAAAAAAGAGATATAAAATATGGGATAGATGAAATGAAGATACTATTAAATTTTGTTAAATCTAGAAGCTGGTGAAAATATCTACCTAAGGACACTGTTGAATTTTGTTAAAGGCGCAACATCTTATGGAGACATATGCGTTGTTAATGGTGTACAATATTCGACTTTCAAATAAGCATGTTATGCCAGAGGTTTATTAGAAGATGACAAGAAGTATATTGACGCCATGATAGAAGCCAGTTTTAGAGAATCGAGTGAATATCTACGTAATCTTTTCAGCATGTTACTTTTGTCGTGCAGTTTGAAAAAACTCGAGGCTCTTTCGGATAAGACTTGACACCATCTCTCTGATGATATCCTATTCAGACTACGAAGACTTCTCAAAGACAATAGTATATGAGCATCTTTATCACTACTCTATTTCAATTTGTTCATAAATATTTATTGTTACGAAATGGTTTGCGTTGGTAGTAACGATCAAATGTGAATGTTTTTGCAGTATTGCGCCTAACTAATGAATAATTGCTTAACTTAGCTCCCGCCAACATTGAAGCTAAGCTACAAAGTAACGGTAGCACCCTCCGGAGATTCACCGAAATGTCATTCCCAAATGATTTGATTATCTCATATGGTCAAAACAAGCTCATAATTGATGAGTTATCTTATGATAGAGAGCAGCTAATTAACAAGGAATTTAAAGAACTGTATTCGAGATTGACGGTTGAACAACATGGAGTTTATAATGAGATCATTTTGTACTATTGTATCCAAAGGTGAAGGGGGCGTCTTCTTCGTATATGGTTATGGAGGAACTGGTAAGACAAACCTGTGGAGATTATTGTGAAGGGAAATTGTCTTGCCAGCCGCGTCAAGTGGAATAGCCTCTTTGTTTCTTCCACAAGGAAGAACTGCAAATTCTAGATTTGGACTTCCCTTAAATGTTACTGAGAATTCAACGTGTTCAGCAATCAGGCCAGGATTGGAGCTCACAACTCTCCTTATAAGGACAAAACTAATCATTTGGGATGAGGCTCCTATGTTGAATAAATATTGCTTTGAAGCTCTAGATAGAAGCTTAAAGGATGTAATGGAGTGCATGAATTCAGTAACTCAATATATTCCATTTGGTGGAAAGGTTGTTGTTTTCGCCGGGTGATTTCAGACAGATATTGTCCGTCGTTCCCAAAGGAAACAACAAGATATTGTGTTATCAACAATCAACAGTTCTTAATTACTTATGAGATTTTTGTCGCGTGCTAAGATTAACAAAGAATATGCACATAAGAACAGGTTCACGGATGTTTCAATGTGGATGAAATTAGGGAGTTCTCAGGGTGGATTTTGAACATTGGAGATGGCAAAGTTGGTGAACCAAATGATGGTGAACCAAATGATGGTGAAGTCGATGTAGAAAATCTTCATGAGACATTGATAGATGGAGGAGATGACCCTATGTATGCAATAGTAGTAAATCACATATGGAAAACAAAATATTTTCAAGAAAGAACTATTCTTGCTCCAACTAATGAGATAGCTGACATGGTTAATGATCATGTTTTATATTGCTTGCTAGGTGAAGAAAGAACTTATCTTACTTCAGATTCGATTTCCATTGAGGAAGGAACTTTTGGAGTCCATGAGATGTTTTCAACTAAATTTATAACTACTATCAAGTGCGGAGGATTTTCAAATCATAACATTACATTGAAAGTAGGGGCACTGGTGATGCTCCTAAGGAATATTGACCAGACTTTTGGGCTATGTAATGGTACCAAGTTAGTTGTTAAGCATCTTGACATTCACACTATTGAGTATGTTGTTGTATCCGACAGTAATGTGGGGGGACAAAGTTCTCATTCCTATAATGACACTTACACCATCAGACGCAACAAAGTTCCCGATAAAATTCCAAATAAGGTAGTTTTCATTGGTTGTATGTTTTGCAATTACGATAAATAAAAGCCAAGGACAATCTCTAACTCACGTAGGATTATATTTCCCTCGACCAAAATTCAGCCATGGACAATTCTATGTTACTGTATCAAGAGTTACAATAAAAAAGGATTTGAAGATTTTAATATGTGATAAAGAGGGCAAGAACTCAAATTTTACCACAAATGTAGTGTATATGGAAGTATTTTAGAATGTGTAATAAATACTATTAAAACTCTGAATTTACGTGTTTAGTTTGACTTTCAATTTGTTAATATAGTCACTGACAATTATCTTATCTTCTACTTTGTTGCAAATTATACGATAACTTCTTCTTTTTTAAATAATTATATGTCACTTTGTTGGTTTTAAACTTTTTTTTTAAAATAAACGCAAACAATCAGCATCGCGTGCAGTTTTGTACAGGTGTTAAACTAGTTCGAGAATAATCAAAGGTTAACTTAATTTTAATTTATTGTTGACAATTTTTTTTAAAAAAAAACTATAAAAACGATTCTACGAATTTTTTTAAAAAATAATTCCTTTTTTTCCCATTAAACACCACTGAGAATTGAGATAGTGAGAAACTGAGAATATACCATTTGTATAAGAAACCCTAAAATTTACATTTCCAAATAGCCTAAAACCCCTCGCAGCCTCCCCCATCTCCTTCTCTTTCCTCGCCTCACTCTCCCTAGTCCACGAGCTGAGCCTCCGAAATTCTTAGGTTTTTTATTTCTCTCTCTTTCTTTCTCATCTCAAACCCTAGAATTGTTCTCATTTTAATTCTCTTTTTTTTTTTTTTTTTTTTACTTTGTTTCAGATCTTATCTTATTTGGGCCAACGTAATCGCAGAACCAAATCATGGCTCTGGTACGCTATTTCCTTTGTTCTTAACTCTTTATTTTTTGATTTTATCCTCCAATTGTTGGAAATTGTTAGCTAAAAACGATGCTTACTTTTTATTTTAAGTATTGTTTATTTGTTGATTCTGGATTTTGTTTTGGATCTGTTAATGGTGATATTTGAATTTAGTCTAACTTGCAGGTTTTGAATTTGTGGATTTGATGATTTTGTTGCTGGAAAATGATATTGATTGATATTCATTTCGTGGAGAAATTGTAAATTTTACGAGATTGTGATTTTTCTTATATATTGTTTGGAATTAGAACTTTGAAATTTGATCGTTTATGCGATTGTGGATTGCATGCAGTTCTCGAATGATTTTTAATTTTGTATTGTTAAACTGCTAATTCTTATGGAATTTGAGAGATATTTTTTTTATTATCATCTGATTAGTGTAGTACATCGATTTTGATTATCATTTGGTTTTAGTTTTGTTGAGATCTTTTTGTCAATTTTTGTATTTGTTTATGATGTTATATTTTGTTTGCTATTTCCATTGATTTTATCTACGGATAGACAATAGTATCCCCTGTATTAGCAATATTTGCATCAGCCATTTGACCACATAGGGTTCCTGTTCAGTGAATAAGAGTTGTATAATGAACTATACACGTCTGAGTTTCGAGTCAAATCAACTGGCATTTGGTTGTACGCAATAGATTTTTTACTTCCATACTGAAAGTGGTTTTGTTTCAGGTCTTGCATTCAGGACTCCCAAATAAGAATGCCTATAAGGCACTTATTGCTGCAGAATATAGTGGTGTGAAAGTTGATGTGGTCAAAGATTTCCAGATGGGTGTTACCAACAAATCGCCGGAGTTTCTTAAAATGAACCCTATCGGGAAGGTAGTTTTTTTATCCTGTAGAGTTTGATATTTATTTTCATTAAAATTCTTTTCTTTCTTCTCTGAGCAATGCTTTTTTTCAGGTGCCAGTTCTGGCAACCCCTGAAGGTCCTCTTTTTGAGAGTAATGCCATAGCGAGATATGGTGAGTTTATGCTGCTTATCTTATTATGTTCGTGTCTTTTAGCTGTATTTGTTTATTAATTGCTGTATTTTTTTGCAGTAACACGATTGAAGGCTGATAATCCTCTCTTTGGCTCATCAACATATGAATATGTAAGATTTAAATTCAGCATTATGACTTTATGGTTGATGGTTATCACAGATGCATATACGGTGCTACTTAGCATAGTTCACTGAAGTTTGCTGGTATTGTCATTTAATATTTTTCCATATCTTTTTGTTAGGCCCTCATTGAGCAGTGGATTGATTTTGCATCCCTAAGATCGATGCACATATTGCCCGTTGGTTATATCCAAGACTTGGCTATTTTGTACATCTTCCCCCAGTGAGTTATAAATGCATGCCCTTTTATGATACTTGAATATTGCTTTAAGAGTAGTAGCTGACGTGACTTTTACTTTATCTTGAAGGCTGAAGAAGGTGCCATTGCTGCACTGAAGAGGTCATTGGAAGCATTGAGCAAACATCTTGCTTCCAACACTTATCTGGTTGGAGACAGTGTTACATTGGCTGATATCATTATGGCCGTCAACTTGTTTTATGGATTTAGCCAAATCATGACCAAGAGCTTTACCTCTGAATTCCCTCATGTCGAAAGATATGTCTGGACCATGGTTAATCAACCAAATTTCAAGAAGGTGTTAGGTGAAATTAAACAAGCAGAGTCTGTCCCAGCTGTAGCAAAGAAGCCTTCACAGCCTACCAAGCCTAAGGCTAAGGAGGAGCCGAAGAAGGAGGCCAAGAAAGAGGCACCCAAGCCTCAAGTAGAGGCACTTGCAGAGGAGGAAGAAGCACCCAAGCCAAAGGCAAAGAATCCTCTTGATCTTCTACCCCCTAGTAAATGGTTTTGGATGAGTGGAAGAGGCTATACTCCAACACTAAAACCAATTTCCGTGAAGTTGCAATCAAAGGTATTGTTGGTTCAATTCCTGTTCATCTTTCTCTGACTTCCTTCTTATCTCGCTTTGATGATTTTCACAACGTAGTATTGAAGAACTTGTGATGGCCAAATTCGTTTTCCCTTATTTGCTTTGTGTTATTTCTTCCTGGATAACTTTGTTATGCTTCATAGTTTCTACTTTATAGCTAGTGTCATGCAAATGTGTTGCTGTCAATCTCAATCTGTTGGGGTGTTTTCTGTCTTGAATCTTGATGGATGAATATCAAATCTGTTTGAGAATTTATTGATAGCTGTTCGTCTTCTTACGGTGCTTCATACGCCATGGACCATTGTTTTCAGAATGTTCTGTTATCCCATGAACCTTTTTATGTAGAATTATTATCAGTTGTAATTTTGGAGATGGATGTAGTAAACATTATAAATAGTCTCTGACTCTTAGGTGGAACACAAGCGTTTTCAACACAGTACAATCTGGCCATACAGCTGCTCATGCTTGTAGTAACAATATAGGGGAATTAGGGTAGCAAATGATTATTAAAGGACATGTATCTGCTACATGAATCTATGGATGCAGCCGTCAATAGACACTGATACATGTGAGTTGTGACTGATAAGGTGTAAACTGAATTTGAGCCTCAGTTGATATATAGAACCTAGAATTACTCTATGAATGTGTAGGCCAAGTGGTTGAAGTTGTTGAAGATTGCTTATCGTGTTCAGTAAACACATTTGTATTCATTTGCTTATTGTGCTTGTTGAGTCTCTCACAAATGTCTTACATGTATATGCAGGATTCTGGGATATGTATGACCCAGAAGGCTACTCACTATGGTTCTGTGACTACAAGTACAATGAGGAGAACACTGTCTCATTCGTTACCATGAACAAGGTAGGTGGATTCTTGCAAAGAATGGATCTTGCACGTAAGTATGCATTTGGCAAGATGCTGGTGATTGGATCAGAGCCCCCATTCAAGGTCAAGGGTTTATGGCTCTTCCGTGGACCAGAGATCCCTCAATTTGTGCTGGATGAGTGCTACGACATGGAACTCTACGAGTGGACCAAGGTGGACATCAGTGATGAGGCTCAGAAGGAACGTGTTAGTCAAATGATAGAAGATTTCGAGCCTTTTGAGGGAGAAGCTCTACTGGACGCCAAATGCTTCAAGTGATTTAGTGGTGCTGTTCAATGCCGGGAGAGGTCATGTAGTTTGGTCGTCCTCTGGTTTATGCTTTTGTCATATTTATTGCTTCCTCCCCTATATAACTTCTGTGTTAGTGTCTTGTCTTTATTGACCTATTTTCTAGTTCCTATTTTTTTTTTTTTTTATGTTTTCGGACCTTTTTTTTGCGGGATCTAAGTCAGCTAGTGACAACAATGACATCTAAGTTCATTACGAGCTTGCAACGAGTAGATCTTGAGTTGAAAAAAATTAATGTTTGTGTGGTTTTGTAGTTTAAATGATTGTTTTAAACAGATTAATTCAACAATAGCACTGTGAATGGTTGGTTAATCGGGCGAGCCGATTTTGTGCTCAGGAATAATCTATAGTTAAATTGTTTTGTAGTGGCAGCTGTATGTTCATTGCACAACTGATATATTTAATTTCAGGGGCAAATTTTAGCTAATTAACCAAGTACGACAATTATTAATCCTATTGATGTTGAAGAAGATACTTATTTTTGGCCGAAAAAGAGCCTATTTGTAAACAGAGACAAATTTGGGAGAGCAGATCCTGTTGCTACTTCATGCTCCACGGCGTCAAGTTCCATTTTATTCACCTGCATAGAGTAAGTATTGACGTTATAATGGAAAATGCAATATGATGATTAAGGACTGCAAGAATGCATCGAAATGATCTAGGACTGTCCTAATTATAGCAACTGCTTTAAGAGAAGTAAGAGAACCCAATTGTAGTATATTTTCCTACTATGGTTTTTAATCAAGATTGAACGCATTGTCAAAAAAATAGTAATCTAGAATGACCTGTTGAACTAGTTATATAGTGCCATGTTACATACTCCGGGGACAGAGCCTAGGAGCAACTGAAACTGAGCAAGTATTGATTTTCTTTTCCTCAAATAAAATCAAAGAGCCACTAAAATTGTGTTACAACACGGTAACATATCTGACTTATGTAGTCTCCAAAGTTCAGACGGCTAATTGACTATAGTTGGCACTCCAGATAAACGACGTTACAAACACATAATCGTGTCTTTCTTCATTTATTAACAAATTATGAAACATAATTGGTGCGGTTCAAAGGATAACAATCTAAAGAGCCAAGCATAAAGGACAAGTATATTTATTTTTTCAAGCCCAATTATTTATTTTTTGACACTTAATTGTATTTTGAAGTCCAATTAATTATTCTTGATAATTGATTGTTTTTTAATAAATATTTTTAAAAATTAATAGATATTTTGAATAATTAGATTTTGTCATTTAGATAAGTGATTCTCGATTTCAAATGATATTATTTAATGAACATAACTTTTTGACTTCGGATAATAAATAATATCTGATCAGATATGTGGTTGCGCAACGCGCATCTTGATGCATCTCGCTCACCAGAGTGCACTCACGCAACATCAAGACAGTCAACAAAATTTAGAGATACAGAAGCCGGTGTAAGCTACACATGCTGATGCGTGTCGCGCATCACTGGTGCGTGCTGATCACCGTGCTTGCACGCCACACAACACGAATCTTATCTCGTATTTCTATTTCTCTCCATAAATAGACCTCGTTCCATTCAATTTCTAATTTATTTGCATAGACTAGACATAAATCATATTTAGTAGATGCGAACAATGTGCGTATTTGATTCATGATCATATTCATATCCTCACACTCAAACCCGATATTAGGTTCATTGACAAATTATGAAGTCATGACGGGAAAATCTACCTCAAATAAGTCTTTAAGATGTCTTTATGGTTTCCCCAAAATCCAATTAGGTTAATGAGTCTTTCTTCAAATACTTGCTGTCGACTTCCTTTTCAAAACAAAGACCTTTATAATAGTCAAATTCGCGCTCATCAGACAATAATTTTTTTTTCTACAGATGTCGATTTTCCCACATTTTAGTCGCAACCAATTCAAAACGTATAGATTCAGAGGACTTGGCAACCAAATATGATGAGAGGACTAAGATGATTTACCTAAGGTGAAGTATTTTTTTGTCAGCATCAGTAAATTCGGAGCAATCCTGTAGCATGTTTTCTGTAAGTAGAGGATCTCGCTGCAGAAAAGGGTGGACTAAATCCAAATTGTCGTTTGGCAGCATGTTTAGCTGTTGGAGCCTATCAACTTCAGCAATCTAAAATACAAAATTGTATGTAATAATCAGGTTCAACTATAACGCATAATTATAAAAATATAATCTGAAATTCTGAATTGTTATGTGCACCATCATGGTATCAGTATGGAATTTGCACCAAAAGAGCTAGTGTTGGTATGAAATAGAATGTCCATAATAATTCAATATAGGAATTTAGGCATTTCATGACATACCTTAGCTCGGAGAAATGAGTTTTCATGGTCAAGCTCTTTCTCCTGTAGATAATCACACACAGTAAGATTATTGGTGTAAAGGTGTTTTACAAGAAAGGTAATTTACTAACTAGTACTGTCTAATTCAATGCCAAATCCATATACCCCATATCTATTTTAGTTACTCTCAAATTAATGTCTCTTTCTAAGTATAGTTATTTAGCTTTCTAGTTTACCACACGAGGAATGCCAAATCTAAAAGAATTATGCGTAAAAAGTTACATATATCATTGGCAATCCGTGAATAAACTGAATCATATTTAACGAATCGATAAATGTCGTATATTATTTTTTTTTTGACATCAGACGATCATACAAGAAATTAACAATGAAAATTGAAGAAGGAAAACACAGTAAAGCACCTAACTAAGAAAAAGAAAGCGAAGAGTGGCACCACCATTTTGCTAAGCGTCTGACCACTGCTAGCTGTTGATGTGGTACCCATACCACCTGACATGTGTGGAAGGCGTCGGCCTGTCGTAAGATATTATCAATTGTCCATTTTATAGCTATTGGCCCTTTATTACCCGTGCGCAGGATGCGAACGAGTCCCCGTGAGTCTGTGAGGATGCGTATATGTCCATAATTGTTTGACGCCGCCCATGTGCAAGCTTGTTGGCAAGCTTTGGCTACCATTGAAATGAGGGACTCTGAATAGCAAAGAGTACCATGTTGATAATGTGATGTCTGGTGCCCTGTGCTCGCCACCACGCTATACCACCCAGCCCTTTTAATTTATGTTGGTATCCCGCAATTTGTAGTGTAATCTCTGGTTGGCCAGAATTATAGTGTCCAATGTTTGCCACGTCAAATCCAGGACGAGTTGAAGGGTCAAGAGGATTTCTAGTTGGATCATGACGTTGTTGCGCAAAAATGGCATGAAGCCGCATATTCTCACTCAGTTGTACAGCAATTGACGTAGAAGTAGGCCGTTTTTGTCGAAAAACTTGCGCATTGCGTAACTTCCAAATAGCCCATAGAGTACCTATATATGTTATAATATCAGAATCTGTTGCCCCGTTGTTGTTTAGAAGCGTGCACAGACAATGATACATCCAGTCCTTCGTCGACATGTGCTGAGAATTAGAGATAAAAGCTTTGAGAGGGCCAAGATCCCAAGCTTCAAGGGCTAAAGGGCACTGTTGGAAGAGATGTTGAGTGTCTTCTTGGTCATGTAGGCAAATAGGACATTCCCCAGATGTGGTAATGCCTCGATGATGGAGATTGTATGTGGTAGCAAGACCATTATGCCATAGTTTCCACAAGAACAATTTCCATTTTGGCATGATGTTCAGTCTCCAGATGATGCGAAAAATTTTTTCATCCATAGGAGAGGTCATGCTGCAGATATCATTTTTTTGTTGGAGAAGTACTTGGTAACCGGATTTAGTAGTATAAGCTCCTGAATAAGTGAACGGCCAAATTTGAATGTCGTTGACCGTCGGACAGTGCGGGAGCTCAATTCCTTTAATGCATCGTGCTGTAGTTTGCTCAAATAAAGAGTTAATCTTTCGAATATTCCACCCTTGGTTGTCTGGGAGCAAAAGATCTTGGACCTTAAAATTTCGTACAGTGGCAAGGGGAATTGTATCTTTAAAAATAGGTTGGTGATCAGGGAGCCACTTATGAGTAAGAAGGCCCAAATGCTGTCCATTTCCTACCTTCCACCTACACTTGTCGTTAAAAAGTTTTTCAGCATAGAGCAAACCCCGATGTCCCCAAGAGAGTTGGCGCCGTCTAATTAATTGCTGCCCCAAAGTTATCCGAGATGTTAGATACACTCTGGAGAGGAGTAATTGAGGATTTTGCTTGATGCGCCAGACTTTGCCCATGAGAAGGGCCTGATTGAAAAGCCCCAGATTTCGGATACCCAAACCTCCTGAAAACCGGGGACGGTGGAGAAGGTCACAAGACTTCCAGTGTATACCTTTACCAAAGCGATCCTTCCAGAAAAAACTGGCTATGATACTGTCAATTTTGTTGACAATCGTTGTAGGAACCCGAAAAACAGAGAGATAATGCCTTATGGCCCCAATGAGGACCGAATTAATAATGATGAGCTTGGCGGGCTGTGATATATCCATATGACTCCATTGCGAGATTTTTGATGTAATTCTATCTAGTAATGGAGTGAAATGTTGTAGTTTCCGGTCCTGAATATCGACTGGAATACCCAAATAAATACCGAGAGAAGGAGCCGATTCCATACGTAGTAGATCTTTATATTGTTGTTGAGTATCTGCCGGAATGTTTGGGCTAAACTTTACAAACGACTTCCGAAGATTTAGAAGTTGACCTGATATAGCACAAAACCTGTCGATAACCGTTGCAACACCTTGACATGCTTCCGTAGAAGCTTTGAAAAAGAACATCGCATCATCAGCAAAAAACAAATGTGATATACTTGGAGCCCTAAGATGGACTCGAATGCCTTTAAACTTGGAAATATCGGTAGCGAGAGTTGTCATCCGCGACAGAATATCCATACAAAAGAGGAATAAATATGGTGATAACGGATCACCCTGTCGTAAACCACACGACGGCACAAAAGAAGGGGTAGCAACCCCATTAATAAGGACTCTGTAAGTGACTGTTGAAATGCACTCGCGAATTAATTGAATCCAATGAGGCGGAAAACCATAGGCAACCAGTATGCGAAGGAGAAAGTCCCATTTAACCCGATCATATGCCTTATTCATATCCAATTTGAGAGCAGCCAGAAATTGATGATTGCGTCGCTGTTTGTTAATAGTATGCATTAACTCATGAGTTAAGAGGATGTTATCCTCCATATTCCGTCCCGGAATAAACGCATTCTGATAGTCGGCAATTAAGGTTGGCAATAGATGCTGCATCCTGTTAACCATACATTTGGCAATACATTTATATAAAACATTACAGAGACTAATGGGGCGGAGGTGATTTACCTCTTGCGGAGGGGTGACTTTGGGAATAAGCACCAGTAGCGTAGTATTCCATTCCTTGAGTAAATAGCCCGTTTCAAAAAATCTTTGAATAGCTGCTGTGATAGTAGGCCCAAGAGTCGGCCAATATTTATTTAAAAACTCTGCGTTATACCCATCCAGTCCAGGTGATTTATTGTCAGCCAGTGAGAAAAGTGCGAGTTCGATTTCTTCTGAGGAAATTGGGCGCAACAAATCATGACTCTCCTGGGCTGTGATAACAGGAAGATCCAATTCCCGGAGCACAAAGTCAATATTATGTATAGAATTATTCGTGTCCGAAGCCGAAGATGTTAGTAAGTTCTGAAAGTGTTGTTTGATGATGGATTCAATCTCAGATGGCGTATGGACCCAGGTGCCATCTTCCATGCGAAGCATGTGTAAATAAGTTTGCTGCTGTTTCTGACGAAGGCGTCGGAATAATATTTTTGAGGGTAAATCACCGAGTTGAATGACGTTATTCCTTATTCGCTGTTTCCAGTAGGTGATAGCCAGAGTTGCCTCATTAATTATTAGTTGCTGGTGGCGGGAATAATCTACACCTTGACGTGGTGTTATGATCTGTTGCCCTTTGTCATCTAATTGGTCAAAAATCTGTTGCCAATTAACACCCCAAAAGAGGCGCCTATCTAAACACCAAGTTTTGAGTTTTTTTCGAAGGATATCAAGCCGCCGGGTAATAATGTAAGCAGGTGATCCTACAATACACAGATTCCACACCTCATGAACCATTAAACATACCTCATGGAAATGGAGACTCCAATTTTCTATTTGGTAGGGCCGCCTAGCCGAAATAAATTTTGGTGTTGTGTGGAGCAATATCGGCCCATGATCGAATGCACAATAGGTAGATTGCGAATATATGCTTGTGGAAAATTGTGTAGCCATGCAGCCGTAGCATAGCCTCTGTCAAGTCGTTCCATTATTAATTGGTCCTCTTCACGATTGTTAGTCCACGTGAAGCGAGGACCTGAAAAAGGAATATCCTGTAAATTCAAAGCCATTTTCCATGCTATAAAATCATCCCAACCACCAATCATAGCGCCTCCCCCATTTTGTCCTCATAGCAATCTAACTGATTGATATCACCTAAAATCAATAATTTGTCATACTGACCGAGTAACTGGTAAAGTTGATTCCATAGAGCAAGGCGAAGACTAAGATACGGAACACCATACAGAAAGAGGCGAAGACTAAGATACGGAACACCATTGATAAATGTCGTATATTAAAGGAAGATATCATACCTCATGTTTTTTTTACTGGCAATGACAATTCTCTATTATTTGCAACATTTTGTTTTTGGTAATATACTTTTTCTTTCTCTCTCCTATTACATGGGGTTCTTTTGTTATATTACATACAAAGGAAAACATTGATACTTGTGCAAAGGAAAAGGCTGTGAGTAATTAAAATTGGAGGAAGTATTATCATTGATTTATACGTGTCACACACATGTGATGAGGAGCCACACTATAAGAGGGTGTTTGGTATGGTAAACGTAAACGGAATGTAAATGATTTGGATAAGGAGGGGAAATGGAAAGAATAACCGTTACCTTTAATTGTTGTTTGATATCTTATAGGAACGGAAACAATTGAGAGGATTATGATTGAGTAAGTAAACGTGATTTGTTTCCACTAGTTTGATAAGGGTAACAAATGGGGGGATTATGTTTCCCCTTGAAAACGGTATTTGTTACTTAACACTCATACCAAACAATTAGAAATGGAAATACTTATTTGAATCCGTTTCCTACATCAAAATTTTCCATACCAAACACCCTCTAAATGTGTTTTTTAAAATATGTCTATTGTTGCGCATAGATTTACTGTGCTGCAAAATCCGCAACAATATGCCTCTAAAATTGCAACAACAAAATAATAATCAACTAGTGCACTAAATATCGAAGAAGACACCACCCCAGTTCTTTAAAGGTAATTAAGAATCCTAACATTGGACACCTGAAATCCTTTGGGTGCAAGTGTTATGTTCAAAAAAACGATAAGGATAACTTGGGGAATTTTCAAAGCAGCGAGCAATGAAGCTTTTGTAGGGTATTTATCTCATATTAAGGGTGTCTTTAACGCAAGTTTGGAAGAAGGAGTTTGAACTGAATTTTTGTAGAGTTTGGTTCCAGACTCATGTTAATTGGAAGGAAAATTTGGAGGAGTTTGGATATGGGTTTGGATTTTCAAGACTCTTGCTAAGACTCTTGCTAGTGGGTTCCACGACAAATCAACTCCACTTTTATAACAACTTGGATATTGAAGAGCTGGAAGTTGGAACCAAGTCACACATATTTGATGTTGCCAAATTAAATTGTGACACTTGTTTTAATTTTTTTTCAAAAAATATTGTACACGCAAATTCTTTTGTCAAAATACTTAAAAATAACCTTTTTGCGTATTTTTTTCATTCTTCCAAATTCTCCCATATTAAGTTTCTTTCTCTCTCCAAAACTATTTTATCCTCTTAAAAAAATATCTAGCTATTATAATTTTAATGATATAATAGTCGGTAAATATTCGAATTATATATTCTCATGACATATTGAGTAATTAATAAAATAGATTAAATATAAAATAATATGTTAAATTTTTTGTAGAGAGTCTAAGGGGTAAAATGTAAAACTGAAATGAGTCTGAAGAATAAAAAGTAGGTAAAAATGAGTGGAAAGTTGATGTTGCACATTTTGAAGTTTGGATTGGGGTCTGAGGGATAAACACACCTGAAGGCATAAAAAGTATTAAAGTATTCCTTCCATTTTTTTTTAATCTACACACTTTTTTTTAAATATTTTTTAATAAACACACCCTAGGTCATGGTGACTTAGATACTACGTCAGAGGACTAACTTTACTGAAAGGTTAAGTTAGTGGTTGGAGCTCCAAGATTGATTTTATTCTATCATGTCCCCTCACATTAGTGTCCATTAGGCTTGACGTATGGATGCATCATATGTCCCTTTATACCCAACAGTAAATTCCACTTTGAAACGGAGGAATGAGTAAGATTTGAACTAGGGACCTTCTTGTTATGTCAGCTTTGATACCATGTCAGATGACCAACTCAACCAAAATGTTAAGCTGATGGTTAGAGCCCCAAATTGATTTTATATTATACTCATGCTTTCCCATAATGGTCTGAACACTTTATTTTTATTTGTTCCAAATTAGTTTGAATACTTCCAATTTTGGCATGGTGTCACAATTATTATACTAGTTTCTTTACACCCATTTGACATATGTTCTATCTCTATCAATAAATAATACCAACTTTCTCTCTTTTAAAATAAAAACAATACCCATCACCAAATCCTATCACATCTACTTTTTAATGGAATAAGATTTGTTAACTACAGTACAACGTAACTCATCACCTTAAATTACATGACTCCAACAAGTTTTTAGATTTTTCTGAGATGACAGAGTATCACCTATTAATTTACATGTTCTTATGATGTTGCATAGGAAACATGTTTCCGAAGTCGCCAGTCATGATTGATATTATGACATTTGGCTTACTATAATATGTCGTAAATGTAAAATCAAGTTAGCAAGTAGTTCTGCTAAGTTAGATATTGCTGCATTCCTCATGGATTTTACAACCCTAAATTAATGTAAATGGCAATGAAGAGGACCAGTTGGTTAGATTACAAGGTATTCCTAAGACAAGTGGTAATGGTGAAGTGGTGGAGATTCTTCATTCTGTTAACAGGAAGATGAGTCTTTTACATCGTGCTTTTGCTAAAGAATCTATTAAAGATGTTGCCTTTCGAGCCTCTCAGCAATAAATGCATCCATAACTAACACACAACTTGATAAGCTCATCTTTGCCATGTATCATATTTGAATTTTGCCTTCTCCCACGTTTTCCACTTATTCTCTAAACCTTTTGGACCTTTCTTACTGTAGTCTCCTTTTGCATATGCCTTTACTACTTTATTTAACTACGGAGTTGGATTGTCAATTGGTTGTTTATGTAGCACCAACGAATGATACCCTTACTTGCTTTTTGAACCGAGCCATGCGAATCTCTTGAGCATTACTTATAGTTGTCTATTTTTGCTCTACTTTTGTCTTTGCTATTTTTTCGATGATGCCGAAAGGAGAAGAGATAATGTGCAGTTTTCTTATTTAATTATTTGTTAATCTTGTTAATCTTATTTAATAATATCTTCTTTAATCTTCTAAAAAATTTAGCCTGCATTCACTTTAATGAGCATGTATGTTTGTCATCATCAAAAAAGGAAAAAAATGCTAATTCATTAGTTTGGATGCTAACGAAAAAACTACGAAATGCACAACTTTTTTTTTACGGGAGAAATGCACATCAATTCATATGCTTATTATTAACGCATATTCATACTTGGTTGTGATTCTAGTATACGTTTGCAGGTTGTTAGAGTCATCAAGCTACCTCAAACTATCATGGCACAATTTGAAATACTGAGCTAATTTCAAGACGAGCTTCAAGCTAATTAAGTCATATTCTTAGATCTTCTTACCAATGTGCTACTTCCCCATTTTAGGCATGCAAGATATTTAGCCTATACAATATTCAATTTCATGGAAACTTGTTTAGTTCGTTAGCAAGTTAGTGCTAGGAATATTAAGTTTTTAGGGAATTGTTCCCTGTAGAGTTTTAAGAAAAGAAGTTAGTTCACTTACCAAGAAAAAATGATTGTTTTAAAATACATTTAGCAAGCTATATTTATACCAACAAGATGCATCTTTCTTTTAGGGAGCTCATTTCATAAGTTACTCAAAAGTTAAGTGTGCTTGGATGAAAGTGGTATTTGTTAGAATATAATCATTACATATGTATAAACTTTATCTAAAAGTTAGCATGTAAACGTGATCGTGATTATAGTTTTATTTATTGGATTATTAAGATATCTTAATTAACTATGTGCTATTATGTGTAGAGATCCAATTTAGTCTCTTATTTTATGATGGGCTAAATAGGAGACGTAATAAGCTTTATATATACATATTAGGATTAATGTTAGGGTTATATATGGTCCCAATTCATATGATTGCCTATTCTTTGTGACAACTCATCATCAGTAGAACAACAAAGGAGATCACATAGAGTTGGAAGATCCAAACATCCACAACTCATCTCTCCAGTTCTGTCGATAATTAATCTTGTTTGAAATTTCTAGTTTGAATTATATCTAACAATTGGAATAAAGAGCCTTCTTCATACCAGATTGGTTGGTGGTTGATTCAATAATTTTCTTGGTGCATTGATTGACGTTTACACCATAGAATTATATTAATTAATTAAGCTTTTGTAGTCTGTACATTTATGTCTCTATTATATAAGTCAAGGGGGAGCTCTGGTGTTCCCTCCTGGAAATACTTATATACCCTTAATCTCACAAAAAATAATAAAGTAATTTTTTTTATTCATTTCCTTATTTACAAATATGGATAATAAGGAAAATTCTAAATTACAAAGAAAATTACATAAATATATGTAAAAAGAGGAAACTCACAATTGAAAATATAAATCGATGGCTAAATCAATTTTCAAACTTTTTTTTTGAAACGAATTTTCAAACAATTATAAAAGCAAATATTGACAGAGATTCTTATTATCAATTTATAATTTCAAAAAACATGCATTAACAAACCATAAAAGAATTAAAAACTAAGAGAATATTCATATTTTTTGGAGCTCACAATTAATTGGGATAATAAATAATTAAATAGATAAATATACATCATCAAATAATATCAATTAATAATTTATTTTTTATTGAACCACTATCACTATATTATGGCTAAAAACCTCAATTACCCAGTGAAATTAAAATAAACTACTACTCATACAATACGCCTATAAATATATGTATTATTGGATAAATGAGAACATAACCTTAGTAATTGTTTAAAAGGAGAGTTGTCAAATTATCATTTAGTAAGGTTAATTCTGTTTGGCATTGAGTGATTGAACAAATTTGGGAAAATCATTGTCCTATGGAGGTGGCTCCTTATGTGCTTATGGACGTCGTCCTTAAATTAATATATACCTGGCTTTTCCCCTAAAATAAAAATCCGTCAAATACAAGATAAATTATCCTACTTCAACATAGCCCTTCATGGAAAATATTACTCTTTACACTAGAGCAATGCTAATAAAAATTCATAATGCCCATCAATATTAACCATAAATATTAGACTCTTAATTTAGTTTATAAGACTTTTTGATGTTACTATTTATATTGATATACGGTCCCACGCATCGCATGCATATATTGCTAGTTATGTTTTGTTGGATTAAAGTTCTAATGGAACTACAACTGCAGCTACACCTACTTCTACTATACATCCTATTGTATCTTAGCTTTTCTACGGTAATAATTTTATTATAACAGAATTACTTAGAGAGCAGTATTCTTGTTATTACAACTCAGCTATAAATATGAAATAACTTGTACTATTCAGAAATAATAAAACACTCTTACATTTCTCTCTCTATACTTACATTCTATGGATTGAGTACTATCTTTGGTTTGAATCTCTGATTGATAACATGGTATCAGAGCTTCATTCCGCACATTTTCTGTTCGTTTAATTCCAAAATTCAAGTGGTGTTCTTGCTTAGTTCTATTGTTCTGTTGTTAGTATGGAGTTTATTTTGTGATTCCGTGATAATTTGAGATGGATTGATTAATGAAATTTGTGATTGTGAGTTGTATTCTTCGAATTGATGAAAAATTTGTTGATTAAAGTTGAAATATTTAGTTTTTTTTAGTAAAATCTTGTTGGAGAATTGTTGAAATTGTAAAATCTCGTTGGAGAATTGTTGAATTGGTGAAATTATTGAATCTCGTTGGAGAATTGTTGAATTGTGTTGATTGAACTTCAAAATTGTTGAAGAATTGAATTGATTCTTGTTGTTTTTTTCTTGAAATTTTATGGTGTTTCCGAAGTAATCTTGAGATTATTGAAATTTTTTTAGGTGTTCTTGTTTCAAAATTGAGTACAACAATACCTGAACCTACCATTGTTTTAGGAAGTGTATATTATATACATCCATCTGATTCTTCTCACACGAAGTTAGTGAATGATATGTTTATTAATTAGAAAAAATTATGGAAATTGGAAGCAATCCATGATGCTTGTTTTATCATCTAGAAAACAGCTTTGTTTTGTAGACGATGCTTTAGAAGAACTTACTGCAACAGATATAAACCATAAGGCTTGGCACGGATGCAATGACTTGGTGACTGGTTGGTTGCTGTTTTCTCTTGAAAAGCAAATTGCTAAAAGCGTTTGGTATTGCAAAAGGCTAGAGATCTATGGAAAGATCTAGAAGATAGGCTTGGTCAAGGCTTAGGAACTGAACTATTTTCTTTACAGCAACAAATATCCTTGTTTTTCTCTAACATGAAGACATTATGGGATGAATTAGATGATCTGGACGCCTTGCCTGTTTGACATGTGGTGCTAATTTTACATGTACTTTAACCAAGAAATAGTTAAAAACTCAGCAAGATCAGAGGTTAATGGTGTTTTTTTTGATGAAACTTAATGAAGATTACATACAAGCAAGAACTAACATCTTAATGATGCAACCTTTGCCTAATCTGAGCACTGCATACAAATTATTAGTTCAAGAACAAATGCATCAAGAAGTTAAATGTAGTCACACAACATGAATTAGTGGCATTTGGTTCTTATGACAAAATAAGATTTGGTGACAAAAATCACAGAAAACTCCTCTTATTCGGCTCCTTATTCTGGTCCTAAGCAGAATTTATCCGGACAAAAGAGAACTTCTGCTTGGTTTTGTGACTACTATAAGACTCCTGGGCATGGTGTTATCGTTGCTACAAGTTATATGGATTGCCTCCTCATCTAAAAGATAAAAGAACAACTTATATTGCTCAAGTTGTTCCAGATGAATGTGATACACAACATGATGCATAAACCAAAACTCTGTCAAGTAAGGAGTATAATCAGCTCATTTGTTTGCTGAAAAAGCAACAAGATACTGATAATTCATCAGTTGAACAACATGTTACACATGGAAATGCTGTAATGGCAGGTAAATTTTGTTTTCTATCTGGTACTGGCATTTCTTGGGTACTTGACAGTGGTGCAACATACCACATTTGTCCTGATTGGAATTTTTTTGATACATGTCAAGATATATCTCACTTGGATGATTCTATAACTATTCATGATGGTAGAAGAGTAAAAAGTGTGTATAAAGGACACATACATCTAAATTTTGGCATAACCTTGCAATATGTGTTACATGTTCCCCACTTTCAATTCAATTTGAATTCTATTCCTAAATTGTGTAAAGATATAGCTTGTTTTGTAAATTTTACATCTGATTCATGTTTTATTCAGGAACCCTCTTTGATCCAACCTGTGGTTCTTGGTAATTTGAAGCCCGGATTATATTGCATAAATATTTCACAACATTCCAAGCCTTCCTTAGATACTGCTAGTCATATTGCTTTTGCTTCTGTTTCTTTTTCAGCTAATAAATGTAATGAATAAGCCAAACTTTAGCACTTAAGACTAGGGCATTTGCCATTTCATTCTTTGAAGTATATTCAACCTAGTCTAAATGTAGATAGTGCACAACCTTGTATCTGCCAGGTTTGTTCTGCTACAAGGCAAACCAGGCTTCCTTTCTCTCAAAGTTCAATAAAAACTACTAAATCTTTTCAGTTGATTCATGTGGATTTGTGGGGGCCCATATAACACTGTCATTCATAATGGTTGCAAGTTTTTGTCACAATTGTAGATGATTTCACTCGCCATACATGGGTTTTTATGCTAAAATACATATCTGATGTGGTCCAAATTATGGAAGATTTTTTTGCCTATGTTCACCACATAGTTTCATTGTTTAATTGAATGTGTGAGGTATGACAATGCTAATGAGCTTTATGAAGGCAAGATGCTCCAATTCTTTCTTAAAAATGGGAGTGATACATCAAAAGAGCTGCACTAAAACTCCACAACAGAATGAAGTTGTGGAGAGAAAGCACAGACACTTATTGGAGGTTGCTAGAGCTTTGTTCTTTCAATCACAAATTTCTGCTACCTATTGGGGAGAGTGCATCCTCTGTGATGTGTATTTTATAAACAGACTTCCTTAAAGGTTCTTGCTCATATTTCCCCTTATAAAAGCTACATCACAAACCTCCAAGCTTAGATCATCTAAAGGTTTTTGGTTGCCTTTTTTTTTTTTTTTTTGTTTCTCTCAAAGCCAGTCAAAAGGGTCATGCGATATCTTCAAATGAAAAACACTACCTGGTCACATATAGGAGGTCAGATCAATTAGAGATAATTGGATACTCTGACTTCAATTATGCTGGATGCTAGGATAGTTCTATATCCACATCAGGCTATGTTAATCTGCTTGCAAGAGGAGCCATATCGTGGAAGAGTGCTAAATAGGAACTTATAGCAACATCTACAATGGAAAAAGAGAGATGAAATTTTTGAGGCATCCAATCATGCTTTATGGCTTAGGAGCGTAGTTAATGGATTGCAAATTGCAGTGCCGTACGCCAATAACAATATGACTTATTTAAGAGAAAAATATATTGAAATCAAGTTACGTGTAGTTAAAGAAAGAGTTCATAATGGAAAATTTTCTATGAAACATATTGGAACAAGCTCTATGGTTAGGGTCCACTTACTAAGGGATTAAAATCCAAGGTGTTTCATGAGCATACTACTCACAAGAGTGTTATGTCATTTGATGATGTTCAGGTCTAGTGGGAGTTTGTGTTATAAGGTTCTGTTTGTTATGGACACAAGTTTTGTCTTTGGATAATAATTTCTACATGTTTTCCAGTTTATGGTTCACTCTGAGTTATTTTGACATTGATGTCACTCAAGAATAAAGAGGACTAGTTGCAATAGTCAGGTTGAAGGTCACATTGCATAAATATCCATGCTACACAAGCATACTTAATCTATGTTATTTAGCTATGTTGGTACACACAATCATTTAGGACTTAGTCACACATGACAAAAGTGACTTTGGTGTTATGTTGACATGATTAATGGACGAGATTGTCCAGGGATACCTTTAGTTATGGTAGCAAAGATTACGAGCTCAAATTTTGTACACAATATATAAGGAACTACATGTGGCTGAAATGGGAGATTGTTAGAGAATGATCACATGGACCTACATGTATGATTATATATGTACATAAGCTATCTGAAAGTTAACAGGTAAAAGTGATCGAGATTATAGTTTTATTTATTGGGCTTGTAAGGTATCTTAATTAAGTATGACTACTATGTGTAGAGACTCAGTTTAGTCTCTTATTTTATGATGGGCCAAATAGGAGATATAATAAGCCCTATATATACATATTAGGTTAGGGTTATAATACCCATTTCATATGATTGTCTATTCTCTCTTACTACTCATCATCAGTAGAATAATAAAAAAGATCATATAGAGTTGGAAGATCTAAATACCCACCCCCATCTCTCCAATGAATCAAGGTACGCTTTTCCACTTATGTTCTACCGATTAATCTAGTACGAAGTTTATAGTTTGGATTATATCTATCAGTCTTCGGACGTGTGACCTCCTGAGAAGTTTCTCTAGCACACATGAGTGAGGACAAAATGCGTCGGAAGAATATGTGGGTACTCAGTTTCGCAATTGTTAAAGTTAACAGTTGGGGAGATTCTTGTATATTCTAGAATTAGGAGCACGAGGGTGTGCCTTGTAATATAGAGTTGAATCCAATTGTGTCAAGATAATTTTTCACATAGTAAAGAGTTGGAAAATTCTACAAAGTTTAGGAAATCCTACAAAGTGTAGGCGAGGAGAAAACTTGTTGTATGTTGAACCTCGTTACAATTCTCTTATCTCCTTTACTCTTTCTGCACTTTATTTTCTCTTTATTATCAAATTAAAATAATAATTACACTTGGCTAATCTCACTTGATCAGGTTAAGATTATTCTTTTGTGAACGAGTTCTAATCCGCTACTATAACAACTTGTTTGGTTTATTCTTAGTGAAGGAAAAGGAAAGAGAAAGGGAAAGGAAAGGAAGAGAAGGAAAGGAAGAGAAGAGAAGGACAAAAAACCTTAATTTTCCATGTTTGGTTTAAAATATCTCTTTCCTTCCGCATTCCCCACTTTAGGTGAAAAGAAAAGTGAAATTTAACTAAGGAGTCTTTCCTTTCAATTCCTTCCATTTTCTTTCATTTAAATTTTTTTTTTAACCAAACATTGGAAACTAACAACTTTCCTTCCACTTCCTTTCAAATCCTTCTTATCAAACAATCTGTAAAAATTGAATTGTTGGTAACATAATTTAATATTTTAATTAAATTATCGACCATTTAACTCAACCCCTATCATAGTCTTGGGGTGCATATACACTCTTTATAACAAAGAAATACTAGGAAAATAAGACTAAGAGGTGTTACCTTTTTCTGCAAGAACTCAATATCAGCAAGTAGTAGATTCGTTCTGTACAAAATATTCAAACTTTGTCACCAAAACTTGGAACGAAAATTAAAGTAATATCTGCTAACCATTACGTAGAAGCAGTAAATTTTACCTTTTTCGATCTAATCCTTGAGATGCCTCTTTCAAGTCGATTCTCCACTTGCTTCAACTCCTTAATAGTTAAGGAACTCAAGCATTCACCCATTAGATTTCTGCACAATCATTAGATTGTTTGGTGAATAGGTATAAACATTAACTAAACAAACAACGGATAAAAGTAAAGGTGTTCATAAAACCGTACAAAATAATTGTGAAGTCGATCTAAATGGGCGATAAGCGTACTAGAAAAAGTAGGTTTAAAAGATTAGATAACTAGAATGCTTAAACGTTCATAATTTTTAGAAAACGATTAACTGAAAAAATAAAATATTTTTCTATTCTATTTCATTATTGTGATTATTTTAGAGTAGTTAGTTTAGTTATTTTCTAATGTTTTGCAAATTCTTGGAAAAGCAGTATGAGCTATAACACTACGGAAAACAATGGATAACTGAAGAGTAAGTATATACAGAGACAATATTACAAGGCACACATAAGACTAACATGAGACGTAATGATTCACACATGTTTGATTATGATCTAGCAGAAAAAATTAACAAAACTGTAAAATGTTAACTAAATGTAAAAAATGTCAACCATAACATCAATCATCAAACCACCGTAATCATAATCCAAACACAATAACTTTTTTTTAATCTAAATCTACAACTAACAATCCAAAACAATCAATAACTATTAGCCTGAAAACCATAACAAATAACAAGCAAATAAACCATAACTATTTAATATCCACCAAAGACCATATTTTATCTCGAAACTATAAGTAATAACCTGGAAACTATAATTAATAACGTGTAAACAATAACTAATAACGTATAAATAATCACTGATAACTAATTAAAAACCATAACTATTAACCTTACAAATATAACTATTTACCTGAAAATGGTAATTAATTATCGAAAATCATAACTACTTAGCCAAAATATATATTACACTGAAAAGTCTATCTAACTACCTGATAAAAAACCATAAGTCGTAGTAAGAGATACATTAAACGATTACTAGTGGGAAACAATGAGCTTTAAGAATTAAGAATCTAATTAATTGACTTTGATGCAACAATGTCATTGTTTAAGCGGGAGAAATTAAAACTAAGCATCATCAAATTCTTATCATAAAGATTCAAGTAGACGCGAAAAGACATTAATTGAAAGTTTCAAATGTTCGAAAAAGACTACATTCAGATATGATTTGTCCTACTTTAAGCTTTAGATTCAAGATCTGATTATATACAATAACAAGAGAGAGAAATGGAAGTTAGGTGAAGGAGAGGAAAATGGCAGTACGGAGGAGAGAGAAATGAGGGGGCTAGAGTAGAGATAAAGAGTTGGTAGAGGAGAGGGCATATGAAGAGAAATGGGGATTGAAAGTGGAGAGAGAAAATAAAATTGAGGGGAAAATATGATGGTCTTACTAGCATAACTAATAGGAACAAACGCTTAACTAAATTCTACTACTATTCCCAGCCAAGATACGTGGTTTGATGCACACACGTGATACTAGCATGGTATCAATGGGTCTCACGTTAACATTAATGTGAGACTGTCGTTTTCAAGAACTTGTCGATATAAAAGGCGTGCATCCATATTTGTTTAGCTAAATTCAATGTTGATTATAACCATTATACTTATCAAAATCTATTAGTAAATTAATGTAAAAATTGGTATTTTAAAAGAACAATTGTCCTAATGAATCTAACAATTTCCCCTATAATAATGAATTTTCTGGAGATACAGTAGAAAATTCATGATCAAAGTTTGACCATTAAATGAGACTTACATAAAATGAAGAATAAAAACACAATGGAGATAATTTTTTATAAGAAAGGAAGATGTATCATAATTAGAAAAATACTTTCATCACATCTCGTATGTCTTGTTTATTCATTTCTAGGTGAATACTTATATCCTATACAACAACAAATAAAAGATAAATCAAACATTCAATTAAATTCATTAACATAAGAGCGGGCAAAAAAAAAAACTGAATACACCCCTCTCTGTCTGTCTCCAAACTAGCAAACCGTAAACCTAATATTGGCCTTCCACCGCTGCCCTTGGGTCGTCGGGGCTGGCATCCAGCCCCGTGGCCGACGAGGCTTGCCTCGTCTTAATATTGGTTTCCTATGACGAGGGATGATCTAGGAAATCAGATCTACCGTGCAGTTGCTCCTAAAGTTGGCCTTTGCTTGGTTCAAGCATCTTGAGAGTCAGAGTGTTGGGTAAGATGAGAGGCAGTTCTCATTCTCGGGTAGGACTCAGGTCTGTTTTGGCTCAATCTTCTGGTTTCAGGATTACAGGATCGGATCTTTGGATTTCGAAGAATGGAGCAATTCCATCAAGTTGATTCGTCACAAGTCGTGGGATGACTGTCATCACACATCAAAAAATTAACTTGTCACAAGTTCGTGGAAACTCTGGGTACCCTTGAAGTAGGATCAAAATTCATTAAAGGAGGTGACTTCTTTAGTACTTCCATCGGCAGAATCCCAGGATGAAATGGCTGCTGAAGGACATTGGATTTACCATCTTGTGAACAAAGGGTTCAACAAGATGAACTACAACAATATATCTTTGAGATCGTTCGAGCTCTGTATCTCAACAGACTCTCTGTCATTGTATTAGGTCTTTTTTAACAAGACATGTTACTCAAACCCACTATAAATTGCCCAAGACAATGTTCATTTGGATTGGATCACCAATAAGTTGATTTTTCTTATTAACATATGTAAGAGCAGTGAAGTCCTAGTAATGTTTGTTTACTTTCTTCTTCATGTTTCGTTGTAATAGTTTTAGGATGTAATCCCTCGTTTAATGAATGCAATTTTTCACAATGTAAAAAAAAAATTCGAGAGAAGACCTTTTGGTTTTCAAAGGCCAAATCATGACCAACTTTTATATGCACATTATTTAAAAGATGGTAAATGTTCAAAGGCAAAATCACCATTATATTACATACAATATACCTTCCATGTACAAACCCTCCTTGATTCTCTAGAATTAAATGTAATACCCCAGATTTTGAGTATTTATTTAGGTAATTAAAATATTTATTATCTAAAATAAATATACTGGTTTTAAATTATTTTGGCTGAAGATGGCGCCAAAATTGTTGGATTTGTTAAGCTTATTTTTTAGGCCATTATTTTTTATGAGATTGTAAAGTAAATGGGGGAGTTTTGTTTTCCTAAAACTTCCAAATTTATGATGAAGGTTATGAATCTTGGTTTAATCTCCTAATTTATGGTGAAAGTTATAAACTATTTAATTTTGGAAATTAAGTACTACCTATATATTCTACTCCTATAAAGAATTAAATACCCTACACCTTAAGCCATCCTTTCCAAACAAAATCTTTGGAGAATCCATACTCTCTTACTACAAGTTATTCAAAATCTAATTTTCTTTGCGTCAAGAAAAAAAAAAAGATTTTCCATGTTTCTTACGCAAAAATATTATGCTCATGATAGGTCATTCATGTTTACATTCATGATTAAGTTCATGTGATAAGTTACTTATTAGATTTTTATATTATTGGTTTGTTAAAAGATCGTTTAAATTAAGACTAATGGAGAAATACTAGTATACTTTTCGTGCAATATCAATGTATGTTATGTACTTAGATCTTTTAAAATGTGGTTTTATGTGATAAAGTTGTTTACTGATTTACTGGTTGAATTGGTTTAGAAATTTGGTTTTAAATGGTTATATATTTTATTATTCACTCTTGGAAGTGAAAAGAAGGAATGGTTTTATCAATCATTTTTATGTATAGAAGTTTTGTTATCCTTTTTGGAAAATTAAATTATTTTACAAGGAATGGATGATTGGTTTTTATGAACTTTGATTGTTCAAAAAAGTTGTTTATGAGGAAAGGAGGTTTATTCATGACTTACAAGTCATATTATTATTATTATATCCGCTTGATTAATATCAAGAGCTTCAAAGTCCACTTGTTGGCAATTATAGTTACCCCTTGATATAGCTCCACGATGGATGACTAGTTGGGGTTTGCACACTTAGAAAAATTGAAGGGGAGATAACAAGATGAATTGTTTTCAAGATTATTTTTAATTCAAGTTGTCTAGAAATAGTTGTTCTTAAAAGGTTATTCTTGAATTATTATTCAAGTGTTTGGAAAGAGTTTGTTCTTAAAAGGTTATTCTTGAATTATTATTAGTGTTTGGAAAGAGTTTGTTCTTAAAGAGTTATTCTTGAATTATTGGTGATGGAGTTTTCGAAATGAAAATTACTGCAACTAACAAATGTCTTACTTATTTGGTACATTTCGTACTCAATTTACACGACGATATTTTCTTTTTCCTATTTGGCTTAGTCCTGTTTACCTTTTTGATAAGTAGTTTTGTAGGTGATTTTGGATGTGCATGGGAGCATACTAAGAAGGGGATCTCACCTAGATTGGGGTGTTTTACTTGTATCGAGTATTGAGACAATATTTACTTTTATTATTAAGAAGTATTATTATTTGGTTAATGTCTTCCGCTGTAAGTTATTTGTTAGTTATTAGTTGGTTGCCGAAAGCGTGTTAGTCACGTGGCGGTAATACTCCTAAATTACTCAAATATCATTTACTAAATTATTTATTTAAAAGCGAGTAATTTGGGGAGTTACAAAGTGATATCATATTTTTTAGGTCTTGAAAGATAAAGTTGAACATTAAAATGATGGATAGACATAAGATGGGCATATAATGTTTTGCATTTGCATTCAAATTGTTTTTGTTAAGTTTGATTGTTTTCCTTTTAAGATTTGTATAGATGCATCTTGCTAGTGCCAAAAAAGATTTATATTATATTTTTTCATTTGGAAATGAAGGGTGTAGATTTGTTGGCATTACAAGCTCTATCTAGGATTAGGAAGGCTCTCCCCGATACTGTGGGTAACTTCCTTACCTGGGACTATAATCACCTTGGCTATTCTATATCTTGAAATCAAGTACACACTAATTTTTTTTAAATAAATATTTTAAGCCATAGTGGTGCATCTAGTACAAATCTTGAACTGTATTTAGTTATCATATATTAGTATTACTCTTATGATGTTCTTGTAATATCTTAATTCTTCTTACTTTTATATGATTGTTGTTGGAAGTAGAGGAAAAAAATTATGTTATTCCCTATGTATGGGATAGCAAGGAGGTCATGCTGCATTGACAAGCAAAAATAGTATTATGTTTATTATATTTCTTTTAATGAGTAATTTTGTTAACAAATGATTAACCATATGAGGGACGTGTATTACTCTGACAAACTTTTTTTGGAAGGAAAAACGGTCCCTGATTTTATAGATGATATTTTGAGGCCATGGTATTAATGCATTTGACTAGGAGCCATGGATCAGTTAGGAACCCTACAAATTCTGTTAGCCTTTATTCACTTCTCAGACACCCAAATACAAATCCTACATGATAAGTACCTATATAGTCTTTACCAACTGGGGGGTGGGACAGAAATAATCATGAGTTACAGGGAGTTTGGTCAGCCACGTATATATTCTTCATTTTGGCACCGAATTAATGTATATAAAAATAGATGGAGCCCAAAGGGGTGTGGATGCCATTATATTGACCTACTAGCCCAGTATCCACAATTTCTTCAGTTGATAGCATGGGATATGAAGATTCATTTGAGCATGAGCCTAGAGCATACCCCTCGAGAATACCCAGGCCAATATGATTATATTGTTATTGACGAGTTGGAGAATGATACGGAGGCGGACTACCCAGAGTTTGAAGTCTCTAGTACCGAAGGAATATATGTTTTGTTTCGACCATGAAACGACCTAGTTTTCTTACGAATATATTGATACACTCAAATGTTCTAGTAGTTCACTAGAAGAAAAAAAGGAAGGGCAGCGCAGGAAGGGCTGTGCTTTTGATAAAAGCGCATCCCTATTACTGAAGGCTGCACTTTTCTAAAAAACGCAGCACCTACAAACAGAAGGGCTGCGCTTTTGAAGAAAAGCGAACCCTTCAGTTAGTAGGGCTGCGCTTTTATCAAAAGCGCAGCCCTTCACTTTGAGAAGGGCTACGCTTTTTCAAAAAGCGCAGCCCTACTAAGTGAAGGGCTGCGCTTTTTAAAAACCGCAGCCCTTTTCAAAGTGAAGGGCTGCGCTTTTTAAAAAAGGCGCAGGCTTCGTTCATTTTTTTTTTGTAAATTATTGAAGCGCGCATGTACAGTAACCCATACTCCAACTCATTTTTCCCACTTTCCTCCCTTAGAGAATTACGAGCGAAAAATCGAGTGCACCACCACCACCTTACGAGCCACCCACATTGCTCCACCACTTTGTGCGACCACCACTGCTGCCCACGCCACTGCTGCCGACGCCACTACTGCGCGCAACCCACATTGCTCCACACTTTGTGCGACCTAACTCTACTGGTCCACCACCTTGCGCGCCACCCACCACTACCCTTCTCTTCTGTTCTCTTCTCCACCATTTGAGTGGTTAATTAGGTATGAATTAATCTTGTTTTTAAGTTACTTTTGTTTTCTTAATTGAATTAATAATGTGCAATGTGGGTTTTGTCAATTGTAGGAAGAAGAGCTAAGGAAGTTTTCTCTTTATTGCTCGTCGTTGGTGTTAAGAGGTAACTAGTTTAACATGTAGACAAATTGATAATTTATTGAATGTATTATATTTTTATAATGTATATATATTTGTTGAATGAGATTTATGAAAACGCAATGTGATTTAGCTATATATGAAATCACAAGTTGTTTGAATCATCATCATATATGCCTGATACCCGTTAAGACTTACTCATTAGGAGTAAGTCTTGAATAGTCCCCGTTTGGGACTGTTCTTGGACGTTTGATCTCACTTAGGTGGTGAATGTGTGTCTTCTTTTCAATTCTGAGGAAAATCTTGGCTTATCGTTTCTCTACATTGTTCTCTGGGTACATATGTAGATAAGCAATTATCTACATTGTGTACTTGGAGAACTGTAGGGAAATGCTGCGGATTTTCCTTAGAATTGAAAAGTTGGCATATATTCACTAGTGAGATTAGACGTCCAAGGATGGGTTAGGTTGGAGTGATAAGGACCTCTTGACTGCATGCATACAATTGAACATGTCACTATCTTAGCTTGCTGTATACGTGTGTGATTTGAATATGTGAGTGTTGTACTTTAATAATGATTGATGCATTATAATGAATGTTGTGTTTAATTATTAGAGGTGGTCTTCTTGAATGAGATGGATCGTACTTGGATGTATGGTAGTCGTGAATCGATTGAGTTTGTGAATGGGGTCTCGGAATTCTGTAGAAGTGCATTAGAATATCAAACATCCTCTGGAGCAGTCGATTTTTATTGTCCTTGTTTGGATTGTAGAAATGTGAGCAAGGTTAGTAGTATACATGTGGTTAGGGAGCATGTCTTCGCCGTGGGTTTAGGCCTCAATACCACGTATGGTTTGGCATGGTGAGCAGGGAGGTATAGGGAAGCTCTGGAGTAAAGAATGATGTATGTGAAGAAAAAAAAGAAGGATGATGATGACTTAGGGGATGAGAATTTGGATGATGAATTAGGAGATGATACACGAGGTTGAAGATCAGTCGTGTAGACGACCTCGTATTTTTGAGTCTATGTCTCAGGCTGCTGAAAAGCCGTTGTATCCAGGTTGTACAAAGTACACCAAACTTTCCGCGTGGTAACACTGTTCAACATTAAGTCGAACGCTGGTTGGACGGACTCTAGTTTCACATCGTTGTTGGAAGTTTTAGCTGAGATGCTCCCTGATGGAAATGAACTGCCAAAGTCGTACTATTATGCGAAGAACTGATGTGTCCTTTGGGTTTAAGTACGAGCGGATACATGCTTTCCTAACGATTGTGTGTTTATCGTAATGAGTATGAGCATTTACATGAGTGTCCACTTGTGGATTGTCGAGGTACAAGCGTGAAGGAGTTGGAGGTAGTGAAGGACCACCAGCTAAGGTGTTGTGGCATGCAGATCGTAGAAGAAAAGACGGTCTGCTCAAGCATCCGGCTGATTCGCCTGAGTGGAAAACTATCAACAGGGTGCATAAGTCATTTGGTAATGAGGATAGGAATCTGAGGCTTGGATTATGTACGATGGCATGAACCCTTTTGGCAATCTCAGCTCGCAGCATAGTACATGGCAGTAGTTTTAGTGGTTTACAACTTGCC